>NC_079223.1:15511028-15538528 GCF_029633865.1 Lampris incognitus
CTCCTCGAAATCCCACCCCGTCCCTCTAATCCACCCCCTCCATCTTCGCTGGCAAACAGCTATTTAATCTCATTCCTAATGAAATAATTGTCCTAAGTGGGAAGACGCATGATTTTCCTCTGGCTCAGGCTCAACTTGCAGGCCAAAAACAAATGGTGCGCGCGCACGCACACACACACACACACACACACACACACACACACATAAACATGTGCCTCGAAGACAAATGGTGGTCTATAGAAGGAAAAAGGTTGTGTAAAAACAAAAAATATTGAGTAGGTGTGAGGACAATGATGACGACAGCTAACAGTGCACTCTGCTTTGTGTTATATGTACTTCTCAGGGTGTATTTGCCAAATGTGTAATATTGATAATAAGCAAAGGACGCTCTGTCCCGCTGCCTCAGCGTCTCCCGGGTGGGCGACAGAGGCCACATGTGTCGGCCAAAGCAAGCAAAGTCTGGGTAGCGTAGCGGTCTATTCCGTTAACTACCAACACAGGGCTCGCCGGTTCGAATCCCCATGTTACCTCCGGCTTGGGTCGGCCGTCCTACAGACACAATTGGCTGTGTCTGTGGGTGGGAAGCCCGATGTGGGTATGTGTCCTGGTCGCTGCACTAGCGCCTCCTCTGGTCGGTCAGGGGGGAGGGGGAACCGGGGGGAATAGCGTGATCCTCCCACATGCTACGTCCCCCTGGTGAAACTCTTCACTGTCAGGTGAAAAGAAGCAGCTGGCGAATCCACATGTATCGGAGGAGGGCATGTGGTAGTCTGCAGCCCTCCCGCATTGGCGGGGGGGGAAGCAGCGACCAGGACGGGCTCAGAGGAGTGGGGTAATTGGCCGGATACAATTGGGGGAGAAAAGTGGGGGGGAAAGAAAACCCTGGATCCCAAGGTATGAAAGATGTGCAGTATTGTCTCGGTCTGTGTACAGTGTTGTGCGTCTGAGGTGTACTGCATGTGTCTCTGGAGTGCTTCAGCATCCATGGCGTCTGATGAAACACAACCAATACAAATGGAGTTGCCATTGTAAACTTTCAGCGATGCGCTCAGACAGAGGGATGCACGCACAAATAACCATGCACACACGACACACACACAGGATGAGGTAGAAGGAGTGGGGGAAACGGAGGGAGAGAGGAGAATGTGAGGGCTGAGAGCAACATGCTGTGAAGTAAAAGGTTGTCAAAACGCCACCAAGTACTATTCAGGCATGTCTTGTTAATGTGAATGCTTGTTGGAACAGGAAAATGGAAAGCATTTGGATTCCACTCTTCCTCCATATTAGATTATGTCGCCACATCGTATAGGCAAGCTCAGTTTCTGTCCGGTTTTCATTCATACTCTTTAGTTTCTGTGGATAAACACTGGGGACTCACGCTGCCTTTGGACATGGACATCTCCTAGTGTATATGGCTGTTTATGTGTGTGTGTGTTGTGGGGGGGCATGTAGTAATGATCGCTACACCTGTGGAATAGTGAGCATCCCATTACAACCACCAGCACATATGAATAAGTGTCATGCAAGAAAATCATAGAGCGGCAGGTGATGAATATTAATGTGAATACTTTTCCTACTGAATATGTGGTGTTTGTGTGTCACTATTGACATTACACAAATTTCATGTTAAAATGTGCCCCCTCCATACTTATGCACTTTCGTGTGGATGAAGGTTTTCCATCCATCCATCCATTATCCAAACTGCTTATCCTGCTCTCAGGGTCGCGGGAAGCTGAGCCTATCCAAGCAGTCACTGGGGCGGCAGGCGGGGAGACACCCTGGACAGGCCGCCAGGCCATCACAGGGCCGTTTTCATTTCCACCAAATGCTACACCATCCATCCATTCATCCATCCATTATCCAAACCGCTTCACCAGCTGATTTCAAATAGTTTAACCTTGCCATTGCTGAAGGTGGGTTAACCGATGTGATCAACTGAATGTGGTTTTGACTGGATTGAAATCGTGGATATTTAATGGCTCCTCGATGGCAAATTGGGTGACAAAAAACTGGTGTAAAAACTGCATAATCTGCAAAACCTGCACAGTTTGTAATATATATATATATATATATATGTACACTCTGGGGATGACACACAAACCAATCAATTAGGTAAAGAGAAACCTAAAGAGGTTATCCAGTTTCCTGGCGAGCTCTCCAGACTGATGATGAAAGAAACCTCAGAGGGCCCTTTGGTTTTGAACTATGAATAGACTGGGAAGCAGCACCGCTGTGGCGTTAGCTGAGAGCTAATATGTGCAGCGCTCAAAGCTAAATCTGTTCCCTGAACAATATTTAAGGTGTCTTGATGCATGCTCAAAAATCCAGGTAGGAAAATCAAAGAAGGTTGAATTAATTCATCTGGATACAAGGTTGTTTTTTTTTTCATCCCTTATTTTCTCCCCAGTTGCTGCCCGGTCGCTGCTCTACCCCCCTCTACCATCCGGGGAGGGCTGCAGACTACCACATGCCTCCTCTGATACCAGTGGAGTCGCCGGCTGCTTCGTTTCACCCGACAGTGAGGAGTTTCGCCAGGGAGTCGTAGCGCGTGGGAGGATCTCGTTATTCCCCCCAGTTCCCCCTCCCTCCTAAAAAGGCACCCCGACCCTCCAGAGGAGGCGCTAGTGCAGCGACCAGGACACATATCCACATCCCGCTTCCCATCCGTAGACGCGGCCAATTGTGTCTGTAGGGACGTCCGACCAAGCCGGAGGTAACATGGGGATTCGAACGGGCGATCCCCGTGTTGATAGGCAACGGAATAGACCGCCATGCCACCCGGACGCCCCCACAAGTTTGTAACTTTAATGCTGTGTTTAATATGCTCCAAAATGTAGTTATGCTGACAGAGTGAGACACACACACACACACACACACACACACACACACACACACACACACACACACACACACACACACACACACACACACACACACACACACACATTTCTGATATGGGTGCCGATACAGCCAACAGAGCCACATACAAAATACACTATCACACACTATATGCACTTCTGGATCAACACCAACAAGACATCTTCAACAATGACAATGCACACCACTGTGCACGATAGCAGCTACTGCAGCATCACCATCAGATCTTCCTTTATGTCACTCAGCAACCAGATTGCACACGCATGCACACCACATGGCACAAAAACAACAAACCAGGTTTCCACAGTTGATGAAGTGTTCACCAGTCACTCACGCAACTTCAACAAATTCAATAAAGTATAGCCACGATATTATCAGTGCACCACCTTAAATTCAATAAGAAAAATGTTCACATCAACCTGGAGTTGAAGTTCCACCTCTCATTAGAGTCATGGTAGCCTTCTCTAACAGAATTCATCCAGTAATTTAGAGAGAGAACGTGTAAAAAATGTAGACAATCCTCCCAGATTCACAAAAAAAAAACAACAAACAAACCACAAAGTAGATGGGCAACAAGCTCGTCTGTCGCTGTGAATGCGGCGGCAATTGCGCTTAGCTCGCTCAAAAACCACTAAAGGCTCAAACTCAAAGACGATGACGACACCGGGGGCTAGCCCCGACACACCGCAGGGCCCTGGGGCGTTCTGTCGCCACACATCAAAATGTGATTGGCTGATGATAGTCACTCAAAGTTGTAACCAGGTTGCAGCTTTGGGCCTCAAGGAAAGGCTAGCAATACCCTTTTTCCCCCCCAAATTTCTCTCCCAATTACCCCACTCTTTTTGAGCCATCCCGTTCGCTGCTCCACCCCATCTCTGCCGATCCGGGGGCGCCCTGACCGACCAGAGGAGGCGCCAATTGTGTCTGTAGGGACGCCCGACCAAGCCGGAGGTAACGCGGGTATTCGAACCGGCGATCCCGTGCTGGTAGGCAACGGAATAGATCGCTACCAAGGCGCCCCAGCTAGCAATACCACTAGTGCTGGTCCAAGGAGCTGTGATGTGTTTAGATGAAACAGGAAATCCCTGCTCAGCCCCGCGAGAAAACAAGTAACTGAATTCAGAAACATTTCAGGTACACTTAAATTTTGCTATGAAAAACAAATTATGATTTTGATTTTGACAGGGCCAGCAGAGAAGGCCCCGACGGCCTTAACGGCCCACCACTGGATCTATGCAACAGGTTTCTCTATCAATCGAGAAATATTTGGAATTGGTTCCAGACACAATAAGATTCAGCCCGGAAAAAAAGGTTCACATTTTCCAAAAATGTTAGATTCTATCATCCAACACCTCGAAGACACAGAGAGATTCATGCAAGAGGCGTAGCCCATAAGGAAAGATGGGGTCTAACAGATCGATTTAAAGCACCGTGGCCATTTATCATATTATCAGGAGGGAACAGTCTTTCTTGCTCGAGGCTGAAATGCTCAAGAAACAACAGAAAGCAAGCCCTGCCAGCATGTTGTTATATGAATTTATAAACAATTCTGCAGTAGAAGGAGGTTCACTGTTGACCTGATCAAACAGTCTCTTAATCTAATCTGCATAACAGACAGTGGAAATTGAAAAAAAAACCCTAATCATTTAAAAATTCTCATTTTAATTCTCATTATCTGGGCACTGTAAGTTGCAGTGTTACACATGTGCTGTTTAAGACTGCACACTGTGTTTTTACAAGTAGCATTTACAGTTGTTGATTTCTAAGCAGTGCTACAGCGTTCCTCTAGCCCAATGTTTCCCAACCCAGTCCTCAAGGAGCCCCTATACTGCAGATTTTCGTTGCAACCCTGAATAGGTACCTGCTTGTAGTTATTCAACCAATCAGCAATGAATTATGTCAGCTGTTGCACACCTTGCATAATTAAGGGCTGTGAGATGAATAAGTACAAGCAGGGCTACCTATGCAGGGTTACAATGAAAATCTGCAGGATAGATGTTCCTTGAGGACTGGGTTGGGAAATGCTGCTCTAGCCCATTGTCTCTCCAAAGTAAAAGAAAACAATCTAACATACTTGTATGGCTATTCATAAAAGCAGGGGCAGCAAGGTGAACCCAGTTGCCTCACAGCAATAAAGTCCTGGGTTCGAACCCCAGGCTGTCCCAAGTCCTTTCTGTGTGTAGTTTGCATGTTCTCCCCATGTCTGTGTGGGTTTACCTCCGGGCACTCTGGTTTCCTCCCACCATCAAAAAAGACATGCATGTTAGGATTGATACTCCTGTCTGTGCCCCTGACCAAGGCAATTGGAAGAAATAACCGGAGTTGGTCCCCTGGTGCTGCACGGCGGCTGCCCACTGCTGCTACCTACACAGCTAGGATGGGTTAAATGCAGAGGGTGAATTTCATTTTATGCATGTACAAAATGACTAATGAAGACTAATCTATGCTATTCTATTCTGTCCTTTAACCAGGAAAGATAATTCTACTTCATCTTCATAGCAATGGCCTGCAGGAAGAGTGGTGGCGGTGGGGCAGTGGGGGGGTTGCAGAAAGAAATACATCTCTGAGCTGCCTGAGTGCTGGGTGCAAATGACTGGTACAACAGGCCCAGAGAAAGGTTTTCTCAGCTCAGCGTGCTGTATACCTCGGTTAAAGGAATGCATCAATTATCTGATTGTTCAGACAACAGTAGCATTATGAACAGGGTTAATCTAATAATAGTGAACAGACAGAGTCTGAGTGCAAACAAAGGGCGTCATTTATCAAGCTGGATGCAAACACTTTCCTCCACATGTTGTTCAACCAGGGATTAACTAGTGACCTTTTAAACACTGACTCACTTATCCGCCACTGCTGACAGTTTCCTATACAGAATCATGCATAGTATATCGACTACATACCCGATTTCACAACAGGCCCCCAGACAGATAGGGCATTAAGCCATGGGGCCTCCTTTTGATCAGATTTTGATCCTAGACCAACTGCCTGAGAATATTTTGGTTGCAAAATTATTTAGAAAAGAATTATACAGCAGTTAATGTGATATAGCAAGTAATATGACTCGTATGATCAAAGTGATTATTCTTTTTTTGCACCGACATACAATGGAAAAAGGTGAACGATTTCAATGTAGATGTGAACTGGAACAATCTCTCACCCCCAGTGACCCATTCAAAGTCTGGCACTGCGAATTGCCCTTTGGAGGCAGTTGCTCGAGAGGCTTCTCTGAAATGTTATGACGTCTCGTAATCAGCTGTGCAGATGACTCAATGAAAAAGTTTCATAGATGGACTCCGGTGATGACTTCTACAAACATCACTGACAATGATCATGCATTTATATTTTGTTCATGCAAGTGTGTGTGTGTGCGCGCTTATGTATGACACTTAGAACAAAAAGCTGGCAACACATCACTTCCGATAAACAGTCTGGATCATCTCTCCCTCCTCTCTCTCTGTGTCCCTATGAATTTGACTGCCAAATCTTGCATCTCATACAACTGTACTTCCATTACGATAAATCTCTGAGCAGCCGCCTGTGTCTCTATAGGGTTTTTTATCAGTTGGGGTCGAGTTCTGTCTACCAGTATCTCTCTCTCTCTCTTTTTCTCTCCCTCTACAGGTCCAACTTACCCTTTCACACTCAAAGGCAAAGCTTTTCTCACCCTATCCAGTGACACATTTGCTACTTTAGCAAAAGCGCTAACTAATGCAAATTCAAATGCCTTGCTCAAGGGCCGGGTGTCAAGTTCAGAGCAATTTAAAGGTTGACTGACCACATTGCTCCATGCACGTACTTTAACTAACCTGTGGAGTTCGCCAGTACAAACAGCATGTCTTACTGGTGGTCAGGAGCAACTGGGCTGGAACAAACAGGGGATGGTGTGGCTTGCTCAAGGGCATTTCGGTTGATTTACTGGGGACGGAGTCACAGTAGCAGCTTCCTAGTTCCCACTTTTTTATCACACCCCCCGCAACTTCTTTACCATTTCACTAGACTCACAAAAGCAACCTTTGATTCACGGGCTTGCTTCTCTGGCCTCAGTGCTCCCACGGGTCTCAGGAAACTGGTCTTGTTGAGACCTCCTGAACCTTTTGGTCACAGGTGAGCTAGCTGGTTCATGTTGTAGCTTCATCATGCTGCAGAATTGCACAGTCAGACACACCGGATGTGGACCACTGGAATAAGCCTCCCATTGTTGCCAACTACTTAATTCGGTATTTCACATCCTTTCACTCTCTGGCTTTTATTGAAATCCATCCGATTGGCGATTCCTCCAAAAGTGTTTACATGAGCGTTTAATAAAAGGATGAGATAAAGTGTCCTGTTTGCCTGCTCCACCATGCACAGGTGATCTGAACGAAGGGTTCTGGCATGCATAGTACACCAAATGACACTTGCCCCAATTGGGTGAGGATCCAAAGAAAGAGTATAGATATCCCGAAATCAAATGCAGTGTTTACATGACAAATTTTAATCTGTTGAGCAGATTATAAAAGGTTTATATATGGGCGTCCGGGTGGGGTGGCGGTCTATTCCGTTGCCTGCCAAGACAGGGCTTGCCGGTTCGAATCCCCGTGTTACCTCTGGCTTGGTCGGACGTCCCTGCAGACACAATTGGGTGTGTCTGCAGGTGGGAAGCCATGATGTGGGTATATATGTGTCCTGGTCGCTGCACTAGCGCCTCCTCTGGTCGGGTGGGGGGCCCGTTCAGGGGGGGAATAGTGTGAGCCTCCCACATGCTATGCTCAACATGTATCAGAGGAGGCATGTGGTAGTCTGCAGCCCTCCTCGGATCGGCAGAGGGGGTGGAGCAGCGACCGGGATGGCTCGGAAGAGTGAGGTAATTGGCCGCATACAACGGGGGAGAGAAAAAAAGGGGGGGGGGAGTTGATATATACCTACCCTCTCAAGCGGAACAAATTTTTTTCAGTGATGGACAGTGTACTGTGATTGAGGTGGGTTACATGAGGCATAATGGAAAACTGAAATGAGGATTTGGCTTGTGGGGTAAGGCAGGCCTGCTTTGTCCATTTAGGGGATTCTTTTAAAGATATTTAAAGAATATCTTTAGAAAACATATCACATAGAAAGGACATTCTTGCTTGTTTGCCGCTGATACAAAAGCTAATACATCGTCTGTTCTTTTAGTTTCTCCAGAATGAATGTGTCATCAGACATGGACAACAACTATCAAATTATGTTCACGTTTTTTATCTGTAAAACTCTTATTGCATGATCAACACAAACCAACAGTTGTTTTGGATGGAGTTTTCAAGAGTCGCTACTCTTTCTGTCTGTTTGGCTTCTTGGAGTTCAGACTGCTCAACATATACATTTCATAGGAGTACAAACAATATAAAGAAACGAAAAGTTCAAGTCTATGGCACTAAGAGTATGCCAGTATATTACTTGCCCAGGTCATTGATTGAAATCTATAAATTAGTAGATTAATTACAGAAAAATTATGGAAAAGATTAATTAAATTGACTTTAATTATCAGCTTACCCATTTCTTGGCCAATTTAATCAAATATTTATTCTTTTGGATCCCTCCCTTAATGACTCATAATTTGTGACTGAACTAGGTATAACTGTCTTCAGGGGCGAGACAATTGATATAACAGTGACATTTACATCGACAAAGATGTGTATTTACATTTAAATTGCAGTTTTCCAATGACACAATGCATTTACCAGCAAAACGAGTTCAACGTCTTCACTTAAAATTCATAACACAAGAAACAAACGAAATTCAAAGGACAAAAATGTTGATTTTCATTAATCAAAAGATGAATTACAATATCAATTTATTTCATGATAAGGTAAGCTGATGCATGTAGATAATTTAAGCTCTTTGAATATTATTTTTTTCTAATTCATCTCTTAGTTAATGATTCCTCCATTATAACTGCCTTAGGTTGACTGAAACTCTATTCCTAATCAAAGGATCGCGGCATCTGACGTAATAGCTTTCACATTTATATTATATATTATATCATATACCATAGCTTCTTCAAGCTAAGAAATCTAGCTTACTCCCGTGGCTCACATATTGTAAAAAGCATACCAGGGGACCAAGCTCAACATCTGCTTCAATAAGCATGTCGGTCACCAGACTATCTCGGCTCGCCACAGCGCAGCAGGAGATCCACATCAGTGATCGGCTGCTGTCTGGTCTGCAGGAGGTGCTCAGACTGATAGGTCCTCACCCCTGCATGCACTTTTATATGCAGGAGTGTCCCCGTGCTTTCTGTAGAGAAAGCTAGAGACTTCTGTGTTTAAATTTTCAAGTAAATATAATTTGGCAGTTCATTCCACAAAAAGTAAAATCCTCTAGAAATTTAGTTTCTACTTGACCAGTCTGACTGCTTCCATTTTCTAGAAAACTACAAAATTGTATGGTTCTTTCTTCACTAATGCATGACCCCGCATATGGTTAACCACCCTGTAAGATTCTGCAGCGCAATATCAGCAGAAAGGGAAGCGGTGCTGAGCCAATTAAGCATATGGATGTCGCTTATTCACCAAGATGGTGACATGTTTGTGTAGAGAAAAGACAAATATAGAGCTCAATTGATATATTAGTACTGAAAAATATAACTGTTCATGAGCAAAATATCTGGTTGGATTTCTCTGAGTGGGCCTTTCTCAAAATGCTCAGCAAGTAGCGTGTAACACATTTGATTACTGACAATAAGTTTACTTCAAGTCTTATTAAATGCATTAAAAATTCTCTTTGGGAAAGATGGATAAAATGTGATAAAACACTTGCAATCTTCATAGCTATTTATGCTTTATATTCATCTTCATGCTTACTGCAACCCCCCCCCCCCCATGCAACTAACTGTAAGATACTAGCACTGATGTGTCAGTGAATCAAACATGCGAAGCAAGCTAGCCCCCACAGTATAATTCGTGAGCTATGAAGAGGAAAAACACTTTACCCATCATTCCCACAGGGAGTTTTGAACAAATTTAACAGTCAACAGAAAAATTAATCCTTGCTGGGTAAAATTTTGCTTTCATATTCAATCTAAACACTGTAGCGTAATTCAAGAAAACCAGTAGCTGTGCCAAAGTATTTGTTTTCAGCAGAAAACAAATACTTGAAATTCTGACCTACTTTTTGCCGCTCCATCCGTATTCACTGTTCTCTCAGACAACAGCACCTACCATATTTCTTCTTCTTCTGTTTTTTTTTTCCTCCCTTTTTTATGACAGTTGTTGTAGTCCGTCTCACTTAATGCTCCCACATTAACATTTCCCCTCTTCACGATTTCACAAGGGTGGGTGTGGTGCAGTTTAGGCCCGCCGTCGATGTTGATTCTGATGGGCCCCAAACGGCCCCCTCTCGTCCCCAACAAACAATGCCCGTGTGACTAATGACCAGCGTGAATAAAAAAAAAGTTGATTTCTTAACGGCCTGATGCTAACGTACAGTAGCCAGCGATCTATGTGTCTACGTCTTTGGAAATCTGGAGGCTCAGAATGAGAAACAGGGAAGGAGCGAAAGAAGACAGCGTGTCCATCACTTTGGTGATAGACGCAGCCAGACAGGCAGGACAGAGAGGACAGTTATTAAACGATGATGGATTTGACGAGGTTGACAGTAAACCTGGATGAAGGGGAATGCAGTAGAAAATGCGCGAGCCGGCCTGTGTGTGCATGTGTACGGGTGTGTGTTCTGTGTGATGGGACACGTTTTGGAGAGCATGGATGGTGAGGATAGCAGATGTGAGGAGAAGGTATTATGACAAGAGTAGAACAATGTGAAACATGAGAGTAACCACATGGGATTTAGACCTAAACTGCATTTTGTCAAGCCACAAAAAATGACAAGTTTGGACATGGATTTAGCTGCTTTGCAACTTTACTTAGATGGTTTAAGCCCATTTATCTCACTGCACTGGCAAATAACTGTGCAAATTTCATTCAGTTTCACTTGAGTCGTGTCAAATAACTACTTTCAATAAAGGGAAAATGCAAATGAAAAAAAAACAAGCTTATTTCCCCCCCCCCTTTTGCTCCCCAATTGTACTTGGCCAATTACGTGATTTTCTGAGCCACCCTGGTCGCTGCTCCACCCCCTCTGCCAACCCGGGGAGGGCTGCGGACTACTACATGCCTCCTCCGATACATGAGGATTCACCAGCCGCTTCTTCCAGAGGAGGCGCTAGTGCAGCGACTAGGACACATACCCACATCTGGCTCCCCACCCGCAGACACGGCCAATTGTGTATGTAGGGACGCCCGACCAAGCTGGAGGTAACACAGGGATTCAAACCGGCGATCCCCGTGTTGGTAGGCAACGGAATAGACAGTTACACTACCCGAGTGCCCCAAAACACCAAGCTTATTTTTCAGACATTTGGCTTGTTTTTAGACAAATAAACCAAATATGTTACGCTCAAACAAAGCTAAATTTATTGGAACCAACAAACTTATCTCAAGTACGTAGGAAGGAAGGAAAAATAAAATGATGACTACATTGTGATGTTCAGTATTAGGGGAATACACCTTTAAGGACACAGGGAATTATGGGATAGTAAACAGAGCGGCCACGAGAGCGGGAAGGTAGACGAGGGTCAGTCGGATTATGTTCACGTTATGCATGGAGCGAAATAAACATGCCGAAGTTCCACGGCTAATTCAGAAACGGTGTTGTCATCTGTGAGAGTGAAAAGTAGGTCATTACATACATATGTCTATATACTTGTGCTTATATTATGTCTAGATACAACATAAAGTTCCTTGGCAAATCTGAGATACTTGATACAACACCATTCCACACCAAACATGACAACTTGTCACAGTGTTGTCTTTCTTTTTTTCCTCATTGGAAGGACCACTGACTTCCTTTATCCGACATCCGTCAAACAAACCATTTCTGTCTCCTTTTGGGCCACATTCAATCACAAAACACTGCAGTGTACAGGCCGTAGGCACAGATGGAGTGTCCATCCATCCATCATCCAAACCACTCACCCTGCTCTCAGGGTCACGGGGATGCTGCAGCCTATCCCAGCAGTCATTGGGCGGCAGGTGGGGAGACACCCTAAACAGGCCGCCAGACCATGGGACAGGGGACACACACACACACACACACACACACACACACACACACACACACACACACACACACACACACACACACACCAGTGGACAATTTAGTATGGCTGATTTACCTGACCTACATGTCTTTGGACTGTGGGAGGAAAACGGAGCACCTGGAGGAAACCCACGCAGATACGGGGAGAACATGCAAACTCCACACAGAGGACGACCCGGGACGACCCCCAAGGTTGGACTATCCCAGGGCTTGAACCCAGAACCTTCTTGCTGTGAGGCGACCGCGCTAACCACTGCGCCACCGTGCCGCCCAAGACAGAGTGTCTTCCATGCAAGTCTGGATGACACTGGGGCAATGAAATTTTAAAGGTCAGGAAGATCATTGTAATACTCAATCAGAGAGAGGATTCATCTTGATCACGACAAAAAACACCAGCCAAAACAACGTTGACTTTTCCTTTTCCCCCATCTATGTCTGATGCGTGATGGTGAATGTCGCACGGATTTCAAGCTAAATTTCCCCTCCAGAGCTGGGAAACTAGTATTACGCAGGTTCACACCCGGCTTGCACACAAACTGCCATCGATCAAAAACAGATTCATACACTTGTTTGTCCTGTTGGACATCAAACTGCCAGACAGGCGGACGGACCGCTGGCACGAGCCGCTGAGCTACTATAATGTGAACTGCTGCTTTGTCATTCTGTGCGTGGATGTTATTGTCATGTAGCAATGTGATGCCAAAGGTGTTATTCTTATTCTCAGTGTTATTCTCATTGTCATTCTCAGTGACCCTTTGGTTTTGCCAATTGAGAGGCCGGACGACTCATATTGACAACAAATGAGTTATTCTAATTTAAAACAGAGGCAAGGGTTTGTTTATTCTCCGGTGATGGGCTCCACAGAAGCAAAGGGGGCATCCTCACTAAGCTTACTAAATCAAAAATTTTTGGTGCATTTTTCTTTTTCTTTTTTTTTTCTAATTTGGATTTCTGGGCAGACATACATGTAAATATCCGTCACTCCACCAGTCGCGTCAGTCTGTCTCTGTGAGCTGCTCCCATTGCGCTGTCATATATCAGCCCTATCCCTCCACTACATAAAGTGACAACGTGGTCCTTTTCTCTGGAGAAACAGTGTTCTCTTGCTTCACCGCAGCGACAGTTTCCTGGTCCCCAGAACACCGACAGTCCCGGGACTGTCAGTGTTCTGCCAGCTGGATGTGCACTCAGTCCATCGGCTCTGCCCTGACTCAGCGGCAGCCGTGCTCTCGATGACGCTTTCTAAGGCTCCGAGTCTCACAGTAACAAGGCTTGCACGGTGATGGAGAGAGAGAGAGAGAGAGAGAGAGAGAGAGAGAGAGAGAGAGAGAGAGAGAGAGAGAGAGAGAGAGAGAGAGAGAGAGAGAGAGAGAGAGAGAGAGAGAGATGTTAAACGTATTACTAGTAGCTGCCTGACTGCTGGCAAACGGCCTTTTTTCCATCTCTGGTGCACTTTAAAATGTAGTGTGCGTCCCAAGTTGGACTACATTAGTTAAATAAAGGAGGATGAATAGCCAGGTGTCTGGCATGGGGCTCCTGCTGGCTGGCGGCTCCAAGAGGCGTGCACCACATTTCTCAAGAGACTTTCCATTTCCCAAAACTCTTTCAGTGTTTTGTTACATCATTGCATATACTATGGATCAAATCATTTCTGTCCTCATTGTTATGGAGTAAGAATTGTTTCCATAAACACTGCAAGGCTTGACTCAATGTAACTGTGTTAATCAACATGTAAAAACCATATTCTGTCACAGCACCCATTAAATAATTTCATTAAAAAGACTATGGCACACAGACAACTCAGGTGAAAGCTGCCTTTCATTTTGTCCAGGATATAAGATGGATGGCTTAATAATTAAACACATCAGAGTTTCAAGTCGCTATTCTCCATTCCCTATCTATCTATTCTCTATCTGTCTATCTCCATCTGTCGTGCCTCCTTTATAGGTTTGGGAATCACTCCATCTACAAATAAAGAAGCTTCTCTCATGCCAAAGAGGGCACTTTACTGCACATCCCAATATAAATTCAGCATTAAATGGTAAATAAATAAATAAATTATATATCGCTTCTCTAGTCTACCGGCCACTCAAAGCGCTTTACGCCTCACATTCACACGCTGATGGTGGAGGCTGCCATGCAAGGCGCCATCCTGCTCTGCTCATCAGGAGCATGTAAGGGTTCGGTGTCTTGCTCAAGGACACTTCGACATAGTCTCTGCAGGAGCCGGGAATCGAACCAGCGACTTTCTGATTACTAGAGGACCCGCTCCACCTCCTGAGCCATGCCGTCCCAACACTATATATTAGACAGTATGAGTTCAAGCCACACCACTTGTTTTGCATAGGTAAGGATCCTATGTCTAGAGATGTCCATATATTGTCCATAAGTCCATATGTTGAAGGATCTGTCTGCAGCCTCTGGACCAGGAGGCCGTCTCATGGACAAGTGCAACCCGTTCATCCCCAGTCATGTACAGTAATGACTAACTAAAAACTGAATGGCTCTACATCGGCCTTTTGCTTCAAATATTGCTTAGCTTGGCGTTATGCACATCCTCATGCTGACAGGCAGTGTAGAAAATCTTTGATACTCTGATGTGTGTGCGCTCTGATCATGTGATTAATAAACACTGCGCTGCAACCAAGGGTTTCACTGGACTCGCTTGTCTCTACCGGCCAGGTATAAGACTGGGTGGAAGGACCCCCCCTTTTATCCCCAATTGTGTCCGGCCAATACCCCCATTCTTCTGAGCTTTCCTTGTCGCTGCTCCACCCCCTCTGCTGATACAGGGAGGGCTGCAGACTACCACATGCCTCCTACGATACATATGGAGTTGCCAACCGCTTCTTTTCACCTGACAGTGAGGAGTTTCGCCAGGGGATGGATCACGCTATTCCCCCCAGTCCCCCCTCCCCCTCGAACAAGCGCCCTGACCGACCAGAGGAGGTGTTAATGCAGCGACCAGGGCACATACCCATATCTGGCTTCCCACCCACAGACACGGCCAATTGTGTCTGTAGGGACGCTCGACCAAGCTGGAGGTAACACGGGGATTCAAACTGGCATCCCCGTGTTGGTAGGCAACAAAATAGACCGCCACACTAACCACACACCAGGTGGAAGGATTTTTAAACACTGTTCCTTGCTTCTTGCATTCAGTTTTTCACTCTTGATGTCTGGCTGCCTCTAACCAGGCAGATACAGCCAAGTGTGTGAAGTCTGTTGGCTCATACTAAGGCAGTGCTGGCATTATGCCGCCCGCTCTCCATCAGATATAATCTGTATTTAGGTGATATCACTGGAGCCAGTCGATGAAACAGGAAGGTCATCTATTACAGTGGGCAATACGTACACATACGGGTTGAGGGCATGAGCTACAATAGCGAGGGGAACTTATTAATTAATTAAATTGAGTTTCCTTTATTAATCCCCTTGGGGAAATTCGTTTACTGCGAATTAACCCATCCTAGCTGTGATCTGTGCAGCTAGGAGCAGTGGGCTGCCGCCTTGATGCTGCGCCCGAGGACCAACTCCAGTTCTTTTCACATTGCCTTGGTCAGGGCCAGACAGGAGTCGTAACCCTTTTTGAAACATGCATATTTGCACTATCGTGATGCACACGCAATGATCCAACTGAGTTCCAGTAAACGGGTAAATGACAGTAGGTGTGGTTAGAAAAACTGTTTGACTGCATTAATAATTTAGCGCCGCTTGGTTGCTTTCATCAGCGCCTCTTCTGATGCCATGAAATCAGCTGGTCCTCAATCTGGTGTTCACAACATAACTGCACCACTCCTGCTCAACATGCTCCTGTTCGCATCTCTTTGACCCTCGGAGGAAACGGCCATAAAGTGAGCTGGGATTAGTTTTTTTATGTTCTCTTTCAATCTGATATACAAAGAAATTTTTATTTATTTATTTTATCATGACAACAGAAGGAGCTGAATTGACTTGACAGGTTATTGATAAACCAGTGGGCATGAACACATTTTTCTGCTTTTCCTCGCTCGGCTGTCGCATCAACATAAAGTCACACTAAAGTGAATTGCTCCTGCGTTGATTAAAAACCGTCAATTACCCCCTCTCTGGAAGCAGGTAATATACATTGCCACGCAAGACAGTGCAGAGACAGGCTAGTTTAGACTGCAGCTCCAATCTCTATAGGATTGACTCTGACAGCTGTGCAGCTTCATAGCCACACCGTGCAAAAACCTCATCAATCCCCAACCAGCTGGGAACTGTGCTCCCATCTCTCCTATTTGCTCCATCTCCCTTTTCAAAAACCTCCATCTCTGAATCTACCTCTTCATCCCACCAGGGGCTAGCTGGCCCTGAAGGCAGGTACATCTGATTATTCACAGGCATCCAGGAATTATACATCATCCCCTCCCCCCCAATCCACTATATCATATTTCCACAAGGGAGGCCAGGCCGGAGAGGCTGTGTGTTTGCATGCATGCCTACCAGCAAAGTGTGCAGACAACAATTTCTTTCATATTGAAGTGTAATTTACGGATTCAGTTGTGTCATGCTAGCTGCGGAGCGTATCCTTGGCTGACAGTTAATCGAGGCCAGAGTGCAATTGATGACAGAGAAGAAGACAGGCGTGAACAAGACACCTGAGACTTTGACTGATGATCCTTTCTATCCATGCAGAGGAGCAAGTTGATTAGCTGTTGTTACCCAACAAGAATGGATTGGTGGTCAGTGGTCACGTGACCCGTCAGTAAATAATGACTGATGGTTCCATGGTGGACGTATTCTATGATTTAGAAAGTTAGTGACAGCAGAGTTACAGCCGACTATTATCTTCATGTATGTCTAATAATTCATCCAGTGTAACATTAAATAACAGTTCTTATGGACCTCTGAAGCAGACTTCATGAAATGACTTTAAAACCCTCTAACACAGTGAATAAGACAAACACACTGCAAAATTGAATCCTTTTTTTTTTTAGCGAAAACAAAACCGGCCCGGATTTAATTCAAGCCATCAACCACCCAAGACTTCTACCGACCTATAGTCTTTTGAAGGCATGTCAGGTGAGAGCGATCAGTGAGCTGCTCCCTGTAGGTTTGCATTTGACCTTTTCTTTGACCTTTCCAATTATGGTCATCATAGATAAAGGTTAGCAGTCAGCTCTGAAGAAAGACAAATGCCAGCACAGACCTTGCACCTTGAGACTGACATGCTCCGAATGATATTCACTCTAAAAGGTGGTGAGTGTTTCTGCATGTGTGTGTGTGTGTGAAAGAGAGGCAGGATATATGGGGGCATATATATTATAAGACAAAGAACAATAAGGGCTAACAGAGAAGACAATGTGGATAGATAGAGATAGAGAGGCAAGGGTGCAGTTGCGTTTAAGCTGTAATGGAGACAAAGCACAACCACTTTTAGCCCAAGTCAGAAGCCCAAATTGCACTTACATATTTACACAAATCTTACCTACTGTTGGGTCTTTATATAGCTGAGATGAAATGGTGATAAATTAGAATGGAGAGGTGAAATTTCAACGCCAAGACGCAAACAAATATGTGCATAAACCACTTGACATAGGCACTATTCCACCAGAACGGTGCCGGTGCACTGGCCCGCATTTCGACAGGTTTGAGAACCGAACTGAATGTGACGTCGCGGGGGGAAATCATGGTCAGTAACTCGGTATTTGGCCCGGTTTTGAAAAATGTTCCTTCCTGCGACACTTTTTGACAGTTCTTTGTTATTATCTCTATAATCCTTTACCTTCTTCAGTTTGTTTGTGATTGTTCCGTTGTTCTACTGGAGCTTCCAGTCTGCTTTTGCTCACGTTTTCTCAAAATGGCGGCGAATTTCCTATTTTTACTCCGAAACTAAGCATCAATAGACATGCGCCAAGGGTTAAGGGGCGGCAAATTTCTTGCGGTAGCCCCTCCCATAGCCACTGACGCCAGGTTCCAACTTCGGGTCCAGCAATTTTGTGGTGCCGGTCTTCTTTCGGTGGCAAAAGCGTGGAACCGGTTCTAGATTAGGCACCGGCACCGGCACCGGCACTGGCACCGGGGCGGTGGAAAAGGGCATGTGTATGAATCCCACGGCACTTCTAGGCAAGACACGCCCCCGCGTAGCATTCAAGCGCTAGGATTGGCCAGGCGTCCCCTCATTCACCCACGGTAAGCAACCGCAGTTACCACACTAACCTTAGCTACTTTTAGGTATGTGACCATGATTTCTTCCAAAATCTATCAACGTTAGGCTAATTCAGTTGTTATACCCAACAGGAGTAATGGGACCGCCAAGGGAGGGTCTGCCGTCAATTTCCAACATCACTTTCTTTGTCAAGTTGTGAGATCAAGCACTGGTTCTTGGAGAACACAATGAAACCATAACACACGTCCGTCCATGCATGTATGCATGCATGCATGTATTGCTCTACCAATGGCTGCTTCTAGGGTCAGTGATTGAAATTATCCAGGATGAAAAACAGCATGTACATTTCAGCCAGATGTTTTTAGTTCCAGATAGGATACACTTTCTGTGGTCTGGAATTATTAATTATTCATTGCTTTATCCCCATCCAGAAATGGCTCTCCTCCAACTCCCAACTTTCCTTCCTTTGTGTTGTTTCTCATTTATTTTTTGCTTGCTGAGGCATTCTGCCTTCCTGAAACACATTTCACTCAGTCACTGTAGTATTAAACACTTTTTAGAAGCCCCACCTTCATCTGACATCCACCTTTCATACAAGTGTGCCAGTCATAACAACCACTCATGCTCTATTTCTTCTCTCCCTCTCTCTCTCTCTCTCTCTCTCTCTCTCTCTCTCTCTCTCTCTCTCTCTCTCTCTCTCTCTCTCTCTCTCTCTCTCTCTCACCCTCTTTACCTCCTGCCAAACAGCTGTGCCCATTGATCCAAGCCGGCCTCTCTAAATCAATAAGTCAATTAAACTTCCATTAAAGCAGCGAGAGAGTACCGGCTCCAGACACTGACCATGATGAGACCTGAGACCACGGTTAACCCATCCCTCAAGCTCCTCTTTTCTCCATTCATCCCTTCACCAGCCAACCAGAAAGCTGCTCCACTCAAAACTCAAGTCTGAGTTCAGAGCCAGCGTTTTGCAAACAGCTCTCCAGCAGCACGGCGGGTTGTGTTAAGGTCAGAATTAGAGACAGTTTTCATAGCATGACATTATTCAAAGCAGAAGTGAACCTTCAGGGCCAGCAAGACATCTTCTCATCCAGTCTTAACAAACCCCAGAATCCCAGACTCAAAAAAAACCTCCCGGTCCATGATGTATTATGTCATCATCAGTATGATACCCTATGTCTTTAAAGTGGGTGTTGTTTGGTGTACACATCCTACTTGAGGCAAAAACAGAATCTTATTATCAAGTTTAGTTTGTTTCCAATTAATTTTACTGATGTGTCCCCGGATAAGGAATGAAATCTAACCCCCAAACTATGAAGGACTTTGGAAACTCAACTTGTAATCTTGGCTCTCCCGTTTTCTGCTTTTCTTTTCAGATTCTGATTGTCCTCTGTTATGATGTGTTCTTTCCAATCTCTCTGTTACTTCACATTTGCAATGCAATACACGATAAGCTATTTTGCAAGACTGTTTATTGTAATAGCTATTGTAGCTTGCCAAAGAGCTAGTTTCAGGGAGGCCGTTAGCTATCACACCTGGCATCAACCTCGGTGAAGCATCAGATTTGTTCTAATTGTATAGTATTATACTTTACACCCACCCACCCACACACACACACACACACACACCATCATCATCATCATCATCATCAGTGGTCAATCGGGGACGAGTATGACTCTCCTCCTTTTGGGTCCCTCTGGGTCCTCAGGTGGGCGTAGAGGCCAATCCTGGAGCCACACAATGGGGGAACGTCTGCATATAACAAATTTCTACACGGAGTAGCTGATGCACCTGCAGCCACCACACGGTCCTTGGCAGGGGGTGGCCAGAGTCCAATGGCATGGAGAACCAAGACGATTAGGGACCACCCTCTGTTGCAGCCTTCATCCACCTTCACTGCCGTTGTGACCTAGAGACATCTTCGCCAGTTCTGCCATGAGGTCTTTGTTGGATCATGCTTCATCTGGAACCTCCCCCTTGAGCTAGCTGCCTTGGGTGACCCTACCAGGAGCCAAGCTGCGGACGGCATAGCTCTTGAGATCATTGGTACATGCAAGCTTCTCCGCCATGGCAAGTTGGCGATCCAGGAAAAGACACACAGACATACACCAGTACACGCTAGCAATGGGATTCACAGGTATCGTCACTTTCCCAACCCGTTTCACCGCTTCTTTACAATTCCTATGTCTTTTAAATTATCAGCACTGAAAATGTAAATAAATAAATAAAGTTTCAATTTAATGTTCACAATATGCTTATGCTGTTGTAGTGATACACCGGTTTAGTACATTTTTGTTGACTCCAGCGCTCCAGCTACCACAGTGTTCTCATCTTACTAAAAGTAGATGGCTGTTTTTCTTCTTTGCCGACTCGTGCATTTTCCTCAACACTTCCGACCATCGGATGGTGTATCCTGCCCCTGACCTCCTCCCTTTATAAGGGTATCCTATTGCCGCTGGCATCTATCAACTACTGCTAATCGGTGTGTGTGTGCGTGTGTGTGTGTGTGTGTCTGCATGCAAGTGCATGAACAAGTGCCCATGTATGAGTGTGACTTAATCTCTCGTGGTGGACTCAGCAGAATGTCAAATTACACAAGCTAAGCTAGCGTGTAAGGACCGATTCTGTTTTTCTGTGCAAACAAACATATATACACACACACACACACATACACATAGAGAAACATGCATAGAGAAAGCTATTTAGAGAGAGATAAAAGGAGGGATGTAGACAGGTAGAGGGAGTACGGGGGAGAGAGGTATGTCTGATGTAGGGCAGAAAAGATGTGCATCAGCAATATGAGGCTGAGTTGTTTGGCTGCTTTTGTTTTTTACAAGTTTCGAATGCCACGCAGAGAGATGATCATCTGCTTGTCTCGACAATCAGCCAAGTGTGGCTCAGAGAGATACATCCTGTGTCCTGTACCCGAACCTGACGCAGCGCACCTCGGTTGTGGAAGCTGATCCAGTGTACTTCTAGCAAATATGAGGGAAGCACACAAACATATATACACACACAAACACACACACACACACACACCAATGCATGATAAACCGCTAAACCACTGATCCAATATCCCATATAGTAATATACGTTTTGTTCATTCAAACCCAGAGCCTTTTTTTTTTTTGCTTTATTTTTCTGTTTTCGGTGTTTTTCTTTCTTCTTTTGGGGGGGGGATTTTCCCCCCCAATTGTAGTTGGCCAATTACCCCACTCTTCCGAGCCGTCCCGGTCACTGCTCCTCACCCTCTGCTGATCCGGGGAGGGCTGCAGACTACCACATGCCTCCTCCGATACATGTGGAGTCACCAGATGCTTCTTTTCACCTGACAGTGAGGAGTTTCACCGGGGGGGCGTAGCACGTGGGAGGATCACGCTATTCCTCCCAGTTCTCCCTGCGTGATCCTCCCACGTGCTACGCCCCCTTTGGTGAAACTCCTCACTGTCAGGTGAAAAGAAGCGGCTGGCTACTCCACATGTATCGGAGGAGGCATGTGGTTGTCTGCAGCCCTCCCCGGATCGGCAGAGGGGGTGGAGTAGTGACCGGGACGGCTCGGAAGAGTGGGGTAATTGGCTGGGTACAATTGGGAAGAGAAGGGGGGGGGTAATATTCTTCACTGCAGATGCAGAGCTTCACTATTCGCTAGAGGGGACTTCTGGTATGCAGTAATAAATACACAATGACAATATAGATAATAACACAGAACAGTCATAAAATCTGCAATGTCCCCGTCTTCTACAATAAGTTCAGAGACAAGTACAACATCGCTTTAAATTTACAAAATAGATAAAAGCGGCCGTTAGATCAGGCTGATTATGACTAGATTCATGGTGCTCTGCAGGCGTTGGTGCATTGTGAGGCAGTGGAGATAGTGCTGTCAACAGATGTGCGACTTTAAAAAAAACAACACAAAATAAAACTGTTGTTACTGTTGACAAATATCCCATCTGTGTAGCTGTGGCTCTCTATATATCATCACCTAAGGGATGATGATGCCCTTTTTTGTTTTGCATTATGAAAGAAATGGGCTTCCTTATTGTGTCTCTCTCGGATTATCTGCATAATGAATGTGGCTGCTAACAGCAACGTGACTTCCTCTTAATGACCACCGACGCAGCCCACAGCTGTCAAACTCATTATACAGATGTGCTGGAAGATGGTCCATACTACATTTCTCCTTGTTTAGCTGCTGCGTTCCTGACACGACCTACAGTCATAGATTACACGACATTTCCGCACCAGGGAGATGGATGGATGCAGAATTGGGTGCTGGGAACATTTTGAATATCGAGGACACGCGTGTGTCATAAATTGCAGACTGTTGGTGGCTGTACAACACCAACATCCAGCAAGGTTTTCTGCAGAAACCCAGTCTGCATGTCTGTAACACAACACAACAGACACATGCATGGATCTATTAATGCTACAGCAGAAGTTACCGTGCCAAAACTGTCATGTCAGTGTAGGCGTTTTTTGTTTTGTGTATTTATTTAGATACTTTTAATCTAAGCCACGTGTCATGTCATGCAGTGAACTGAGCGGTACTCAAGGCCACTGTACAGCAGCAGTGAAGGAGCCGTCTCGGTGTTGTGGCTGCAGTCATTCAGGGACTTGTTGCCAGGACACATTTGATTAAATACGTCATCCTGTGGCTAATTTTATTGTCTGACTCTGTGAATACTTCTCATTTAAATTGCCCAGACTCCGAATTAACACAATCATGGCACCGTTAAGCCCCGAAAGACTGGCAGATATACACAAACTTGTGGAGAGTAAAACGGCGAACACAATAAGCCCTGCAAATGTGATTTGTGTCAGTGAATCAAGGAGAAGCTAAACACTACAATGGCCTTAACTCCCCAGCATTCTCTGACAGAACAAGTCTCTCCTTTTTTTTTTTTGCTTCAACATCTCCTTCTCCTCTCCTCTGTGCTTCTCAGTCCATCTTGCACTCTTTCTTCCCCTATATTCCCTGTATCGTCTTTCTTCTCTCCCTCCTCCCTCCCCCTCTTCTTATTTGATTTCATAAAGGTCCATTTTATCATCGATGCCTTTAGAAATCCGACCATGCATATTCTATTAAGATCTGGTTATACTCAGAGGGGTGTCATTTGTTGTGGCTGGTTAAACCCCCCGAGAGGAGGATGACGGATAATGTTGTCTGTCTACTGTGCAGGAGTGGTTGCTTTGGGTTGTGTGTGTGTGTGTGTGGGGGGGGGTTGTATGTGAGATGTTCAAATTACACTAGTTGCTGGAACTGTCCAGGCAAGAGGTTTGGACAACGGTGAAAAGGGCCTTTGAGAAGGGGTGTTGTATACTGTAAACTTTGTTTTATTCTGTAAACGCAACATCCAGTGCACGTCAGTCCATCTTGGGAGAGAGATCCCTCCTCTGTGGCTCTCCCTGAGGTTTCTTCCTATTTTTTCTCCCCGTTGAAGGTGTTTTTTGGGGGGGGGGGTTTGTCTCTTATCTGATGCAGAGTCAGGATGGATGGTAAGGACAGGATTTTGTATTGCTGTAAAGCCCCCTGAGGCAAATTTGTGATAATGGGCTATGCAAATAAAATCGACTTGACTTGGGTAGTTGTGATAAACAATCTGTATGTTTGTACATTTCATCCAATCTGCTGCAGCAGCCTAACCATACATGAACAATCACAGGGATTAAATGCCATTTAGAAAGCAAGACATGTGGCGAATATCTGTCACGACTACGACCGGACATAAAACAACAACATTACATTACAAGGCACCTAATTACCACAACCGTGCCAGGATATGTCAATGCAAAATGGTTTAGTGTGGTACGGGGATATGTTACTACGTTTTAGCCATGCATGCTCATTCATACTTTATCTGTGACTACCAAAAAACAAGCCGCCCTTCTTCTCTGTATCTTATCCACTGGCTGCGATGTGTCTCTGAGTGACAGCACACCCAGCTCATGCAGCACTGTAGAGGTAGCTGTTGCATAAGGTGTTTTTCCAGCTTTATCTCCTTTTTCTCCTGTTGCTAGAGCTCGTATGTCAACGTGACACACTCTCTCTCATATTGCTGCATCATCATGACCAAGTCGAGTTTCTCAAGATGCTCAAGATTTGAAAAGTGGTCTTAGGACTGTGCAGTAGGCTCCAGGAGAGGGGAACGTCACTGTAAATGCTTTGTGTTTCTCTCTGTCTCACACACACACACACACACACACACAATTGCATGAAAATAAGGGTGCACACATGGTGTCCTACATAATGCCCAGAGTAACACTAAAGAAACAAGTTTGTAACGTTTTGTCCCCCCCCCCTTTTTTTTCTCCCCATTTGTACCCGCCCCCCTTTTCGTTAGTAAACATAGTGACGTTTTTCTGTGGGCGGAGCTTAGCTGGAGGCAAACCATTCCCCTGAGAGACGTGTAAGGGAAGCCCTTAGCTAGCTAGCTGCCGGCTAGCAAGTTGTTATCAGCTTACATATTTACGATGGACGAAGAAACGCGTATTTTCTGAATATGTACAGCTGCTTTCTCCCCGGGACCGCGAGTCTTACTTGAAAAAGTTAACAGTAACCAACGGGACCAGACTGGCCGACCCGTACACTCAGTGGATGGACGACTTGACAGGATTAGCTGCCGCGGAGTGGCCGGACATTTACACCTACCTGACGGAGAAACCAAGCGTGTCTACTAGAGAGAAACCGAGGGCGTGTAAATCGTTAGATGCCTACAACTCTGTCCTGAATGGTCATGTACAGGACTTGAAGTACCAAGATTTAACGAGTGAGTTTTGTGTTGTGCGATCTGAAGGTCTGCCCAGCCAGCGGCGAGGCCGGAAGACAACCATGTATGAGCCTTGGGTTACTGCGAGCAGAACAAACGGCCGCAGCTTGACGGCGATCTGCACATGCGTGGCTGGGTAAGTAACCTACACCAGTGTTTCTCAACCGGGGGTCCGCGGACCCCTAGTGGTCCGTGGTGTAATTGCAAGGGGCCCGTGAAAATAAAATATCTTTAAAAAAAGATCCTATGACATTTATAGAAATAGGATTATTTTACTCAAATGTGACTGAGACCTTTATCTACCTAAACTATAAAGGGTAACAGGACTTTTTTTCTCTAATTACATCTGTTTCACAAGTGTAATTTATTGTATTTTAATAAGAGATCTCGCTCCCGTTTGCATTGTTAAAAGTTACTGCATAAAAATTCTGTTGTTACATATATCTGAAAGTTACTGAATACATATTCTGTTTTGTTACATATATCTGAAAGTTACTGCATAAGAGTTCTGTTTTGTTAACTATATCTAAGTTACAACTGAAAGCTCTTATTTTTGCCCCAAAGAGTGAATAAATGCTATAATGCAATTTAAAATGCAGTTTCTACTGTTTCTATCAAATTGCAACCCCCCTCCCCCAAGATCAGGTGGAGGGGTCCTCAGGGTAGATCAAAAATATGCAGGGGGTCCAGGACCCCAAAAAGGTTGAGAACCACTGACCTACACCTCCACACTGGGAGAGAAATCACCCAACGTTATTCCTCCTAGTCCCCACTTTCTGATTAATGTGAGGTGGGCATGACAAACCTTTAGACACGTATCCATACCTACAACAGACAAAAGTGCCGTTTGACGTTGCCTTACTTACCTGATATGACGTGTGCGCTACAAACGAGCATTTTTGATGCTCTCCTCAGTCCAGTCCGTTCGTTTTATCGCGTTTAGCCGCACTTGTCTCCGATCTTTTTGACTGGGAGTCGCCGCTGGTATGCGATAATACTTCAAGTTTAGTTTATTGCTTCTTCGATTCTGGCAGCATGAAGACGTGTTCGCCAACGTTAGCTAGATGACAGACGCTCGCCTGAGGACGCGATTCGCGTTTAACGTTACCGCTTCTGGCTTAGTTTCGCCTCCATCTGACGCCCTGACGTCATCATTACGTAGGCTCTAAAAGGGTCTATTACCCCGCTCTTCTGAGCCGTCCCGGCAGCTGCTCCGCCCCCTCTGCCGATCCGGGGAGGGCTGCAGACTACCGCATGCCTCCTCCGATACATGTGGAGTCGCCAGCCGCTTCTTTTCACCTGACAGTGAGGAGTTTCACCAGGGGGGACATAGCGCGTGGGAAGAGCCGAGCCGAACGGGCGCCCCGGCCGACCAGAGGAGGCGCTAGTGCAGCGACCAGGACACACCCACATCCGGCTTCCCACCCGCAGACACGGCCAATTGTGTCTGTAGGGACGCCAAACCAAGCCGGAGGTAATACAGGGATTCGAACCGGCGATCCCCATGTTGGGAGGCAACAGAATAGACCGCCATGCCACCCGGATGTCCCCACAAGTTTGTAACTTTAATGCTGTGTTTAATATGCTCCAAAATGTAGTTACTCTGGCAGAGTCAATTACATCATAGTATACATGTACACATGCTAAATACACTTTCAACTGCAAACATGTATGCACACACACACACACACACACACACACACACACACACACACACACACACACACACACACACACACACACAAATGTACATACACACACTTGTGATGGATTATTTAGCCGGTCCATTGAGCACCGGCCTAGAGGGCCCGTTATGTGGGGCCCTTGTAAATTCTTCATTTTGCTTTTTGCATTTCTCTACACAGAGGTGGAGGGCTTGTTCACTGGTATCAATAAAGGAGCTGCACACTTAAAATCTAATAGGGAAACGAAGGGGATAAAAACTCAGTTTATAGGTGACAGTGTGTTCTTGGATATTTATTGCTACACACTCATGCAACCATAATTACATTCCAATGCTGAGTGAATTTTAAGCAATTTTTCTGAAAAGTAAAGAAAAAAATTGAATGCAAATCAATGTACGTTGCTACTAGCTGGTTTTATGTGAATTAACAATCTCCCTTAAGCCTGGATCAAGTAGGCTATTAAAGTGAGCATAGGGAGCTTTCACCTCCATGTGGGCCTTTAGGCGTCTGCACCTAGGGGCCCTTTGTCTCGTCACATATCCATGACTCATCCACACACACACACAAACACACACCCACACACACACACACACACACACACACACACACAGACGAGAGAACTCCCTGGAGTCACCTATTATGTGGTGTGGACAGATGCACTTTTCATCATCATCTTATTACACAGACACGCTAATGTTATTGCGAGAGACAGCGTTGGGTGGTGTTAGCTTATCGCTTTCACACTCCAGTGTTGTAAGCAGGGATTCAGTTATATCAGATAATATGGCTACCATTTCATGTTGCCCGGAGTAACCACGGTACTTTTTATTTATTCATGGTTGCATCTCCCATAGCCACATAGGACCTATACTGTGTGTGTCTGTCCGTGAAGTGAGATATTGCACTGGACAGTACTCTATCTATATCTAT
>NC_079223.1:15543528-15663528 GCF_029633865.1 Lampris incognitus
CATATACACAGTGTTGACCCGATGGCTGGATATGTCATGTTTCTTATTGTCAGGTGAGCGCTTGTGTTGTCACGGTCCTCCACGTAGCCGTGACGGCCCACGCCATCGTGGTTTGCAGTTTTAAGAACAAAATTAGTCACATGCAAAAGAATATAAAAGTTTAGTCATCGTGCACGTCTCTGCCAAACCTTGCTGACCTCATTTGGCTGTGCGACAAGCAGCACCGTGGGACTGCAACTAGCCACCTGCAGAGAGAGAGGACCTTCATCAGCTGTGGCAGCACACCTTCGATCAACCTCCTGTCCAACGTTCCCTCAGGGCCACTGCTCACCCTGCAGCAGTGCACTGACATGCCACCACCAACAGAGGGCACTGTCACACTTCATTAAACTAAATGGATTGCGTTCTTGGGCAACACATAATGTGATGAAGAGGAGAGGACAGAAGGGAAGAGAAGAGGAGAGTAGAGGAGAGAAGAGGATAAGAGAGGATAGAAGAGAAGAGAAAAGAAAAAAGAAAGGAAAAGAAAAGAAGGAAAAGGACAGGAAAGGAAAGAAACCACTGGCATACTAGAATAAGACACTGTACAGCCTGATCTCCTGCTGTCTTTCCCTGCAGAGGTCCTGAAATAAAGACAGGCCTCGTGGCCTTCATAGAGTGACCGACTATTTATAGCATGTTAACTTCTGGCTTCGCACTTAGCCTCAAATTATTTCAAGTCGTACGATCTGCCCCAAAAACAATCTCCATCAACACTTACCCTGCCCAGCCAACTGCCACAGACCCCCGCCGTGCTAAAAGCATGCCGGGGCCTCTTACTGTGCTGCGAGACCACTGTGAGTCCATGTTCTAACGTGGCTTCTGTGAGCATGCTATTTTTAATTTTCATTTAATTAGCAGCGTAATCTCAGTTTATTTCAATCGCTTCTTGGCCATTTTTGTTTCAGTTTTTTTTTTTCAGTGGCTCACATTAATTAATGTTGATGGTTGAAAACCCATTTAGTTTTAATTTAGTTTAGCTTTACTGGGGTTTATGAAATGTTCTCATTCAAATCACAGGCCCTAAAATAAGCAGCACAGAGCACAACGTGTGTGTGTTTGTGTGCACGCTCTCATACGTGTTGATGCCTGTGACTCACAATAACATCATTTAAGATGAAACACGATTAAATTAATTGATTCCCGAGAGGAAATGGGTCGCTGCAGCAGCAACAGAATGGGATATGAATAAATACAGATTCAAATAAATACATTTATCTAATAACATTAAAGTGCAAAAGATTTGTCTTTTTCGTCATGCCAACGAAAACAAACCATCGGCTTGAAGAATATTCTCACTGTGTTGACCAATGACAGATTACTGTGTGTATGGCTGCTTACAGTTTCCTGACTTGCAAACTTCCAGTGCAAGGGCAGAATTGCAGGAAACTTACTCGTGCATCGTTCTCTGTCCACGGTTTTAAGTTGACGTGGCAAATGCACAAAGTGCATTTTGCAGTTGCAACATGTGTACGGACATATTCTTCAGAGTAGATGTGCAGCGTCAGCTGCTATTCATACCATCACATCTGAATAGGAGGAGGTTTCGATGCAGCAGAATCTCAAATACTTAAACATCCGCCCTACTTTCATAACACGACTGTGTCTATGTGCTGACCTGTGCACATATCTGTGCATTAGCAGGCACTTGGGGTACCTCCATCTTTAATCTCTTTACCATTGCATATCGTCAGGTGAGCCAGATTTAGACCCTCGCTGACACATGGTGAAAAGTGAATGTCGTTTCATACACTTGTGGAAGGTGCAGGACTATGTCGTGAGTACTGCGGGAGTACTGCCAGTGGTGTGCTACACATCATACGCCCGAGCGTTATAGATTAAGTGCTTTTACTGTAGCACGCTGCAAAGCAGTTAGGCTCCAACCTGAATCGGCATTATCGACAACAGAGGATGGAAACAATGGAGGCATCCTCAAGCCACGAGAGCGTGTTATTACTCACTGGTCACTGGAGGGTATAGTGTGTGTGTGTGTGTGTGTGTGTGTGTGTGTGTTGTATGCTTCCCTCATATTTGCTAGCAGTACACTGGATCAGCTTCCACAGCCAAATTGCGCTGTGTTAGGTTCGGATACAGGCTGTATCACCTTGATTAACACTCAGCTTATTGCTTGTAAGACAAGCAGATGAAAATCTCCTTGCATGGCATCCGAAACTTGTCAAAAACAAAAGGCGACAAACAACTAAGCCTCATATGTGTGTGTGTGTGTGTGTGTGTGTGTGTGTGTGTGTGTGTGTGTGAGAGAGAGAGAGTGTATTTCATCTGTCCCTGCTCTCATTCAGTAGGGCTGCTGACTCCACTGGTGTCTGTTTCACACAAGGGGTCTTTCCTTTTTTGTGATGCTGCATCAGCATCACACACACACACACACACACACGCATGTTGTGTGCATATGCAGGTCATGTCACAGCCAGTTTACACTACCGCTGTCCTTGGCCATAGGTGAGGAGCCTGATGTGCTGCGTGAGGGGCCAACTTCCTGCCACATACTGCTCTGTGTCAGCTAGTATCAGGAGCCGTGCAGGGAGACGTTGTGTTCATAACCTTTAAAGTACCCACCCCTCACTTTTTCAGATATACTTGGGTTCTTCATGTAACTTACATCCATTTGGTTTACGCGTTTCAACATTTTGACGACTACTCTTTTCTTGAGGGATGAGCACGACAGCGGGATGAAGTACAGTCCTGAGATAGCCTACAAATGTCCTTAACCAGAATGACGGGGAACAAGGGTTAGACTTATAGCACCATCACAATATTTCTGTCAAATTTATGAGCAATGGGGTGATACAAGGCAGAAGGGAAAATAAAGAAAAATCTGAATTGAATGAGCTATTAATTATCTATACCTACTGCATGCCGTATTTATATGTCATCGTTACTTTCATAATTGATATAGACATAGAATGATAAATCATCCAGGTGTGTGTGTGTGTGTGTGTGTGTGTGTGTGTGTGTGTGTGTGTGTGTGTGTGTGTAACAGCATGCATTTGTTTGAGCCACGTAGTCAAATAGTCCCATCAATACACAGTACTGTAGGCTTGGTCCAACTGTATCTGCAGCAGATGGAGATTTGTAAAAGGAAATACTACTACTACTACTACTACTACTACTACTACTACTACTTTCGGCTGCTCCCATTAGGGGTCGCCACAGCGGATCATCCGTTTCCTTCTCTTCCTGTCCTCTGCATCTTCCTCTGTCACACTAGCCACCTGCATGTCCTCCCTCACCACATCCATAAACCTCCTCTTTGGCCTTCCTCTTCTCCTCTTCCCTGGCAGCTCCATATTCAGCATCCTTCTCCCAATATACCCAGCATCTCTCCTCCACACATGTCCAAACCATCTCAATCTCGCCTCTCTTGCTTTGTCTCCGAACCGTCCAACCTGAGCTGTCCCTCTAATATACTCGTTCCTAATCCTGTCCTTCCTCGCCATTCCCAGTAAAAATCTGAGCATCTGTAAGAAGAAAAGTAAAAGGAAATACACCAGTGGCTTTAAATGATCTCACTGCAGCTTTCCAGCAGGTGAGAAGAGAGAAGGGATCCCAGCTAAGCATGTTAACATTATTATACGGTGCACTTTTCAAAAGTAAAAGTCACAAAAAGCCTCACAAAATAAAGATCATAGAGAGCATGCAAATAGCGAGCACTCACAAACCAGAAACAAATGATGCCATTATTAAAAAGGTAGTGTGTAAAAGATAAGTTTCCAAAAACTTGAACACTGAATTTACTGATCTCCATCATCCTCTTTACATTTCAACTTTGGACTGTGAGGTGGCCAGAAGCCTTCGATATGTGAGGTCAACTCCTCAGTATTGCATTTTGGGGCTCGGCCATGCAATGCCTTAAAAGTGATCACCAGAATCTGGAACTGAATCTGGACCAGGCTGCTAATGCAACTAGCCCCCATGGGAGCCCTTTACAGGTGGTTTTTCTTTGCAGATGTTGGTGTCACAGACTTGTTTCAAACACATTACTCCAGCCTAAAGAGTCATGAGGACCGAGTGACCCTAAAGATTGGTCTGTCCACGGTTACGATATCTCTCCAGTTTCTCCACCTCCCCTCCCTTCCACCTCCCTCCTCCACTCTGGGTCTAGTCATTTAAGTGCAGGGCGGATCATGATGGATCATGGTGCCAGGAGAATCACTGGTCGTAAAAAAGGGAGGGCGATCAATTAATGAAGTATAAATTGCACCACAGGATTGAACCTTTAGGACAGGACACACAGCATGACGACAAGTTCACCATGCAGTAAAGTAAAGGGATTCACGGCAGGGCCTTAATGTGGTCCGGTGTCAGGTCCTCACATGTGAATTTATCTAAACACGGGGTACTCGCCAAACTGACTTCTCTTTTTCTGTGTGTGATGTGAGTCTCCCTTTTGTACATGTGCAGTCTGTCCTCCTCCCAGGTCTCCATGGTGATGGTGGTCACCACCTGGACACTGCTTAGCATCCCCCTCATCACATTTTCTTTTTATCTATCTTATGAATCCATATAATTTTGTTGTCCTGTTTTAATGTTATATCCTTTGCTCACTAAGATGTGTGACTAATTTTTATTTATTTATTGGTCTACATGGTGACGGTGGTCACGTGGCTCGGGTCCTGGGCTGGTCCGGTGGTGTCTGGACACTGCTTGGCATCCTCCTCATCATATTCTTCATATATCTAATAATTCCATTGTAATTCTGTTATCCTCGTTCAATGTTTTATTCTGTAAATTGTGTAAACACAACATCCATTGCATGTTGTCCATCTTGGGAGAGAGACCCGTCCTCTGTTGCTCTCCCTGAGGTATCTTCCTATTTTTTCTCCCTATTAAAGGAGCTTTTTTTAGGGAGCTGTTCCTTATCCAATGTGAGGGTCTAAGGACAGGATGTTGTGTTGCTGTAAAGCCCTTTGAGGCAGATTTGTAATTTGTGATATTGGGCTATACAAAATAAAATTGACTTGACTGGCACAATATTTTCAGTCTTTATTACTGATTGTAGTGTGTTTCAAAACTACACTATCCTAAATCCTGCAAAGGGGGGATGGCGTTGTCAGAGGCAGCTTTACCATATTGACAACAAGCTGTCTGTGTTATCATGAGTGAGACCGAAATAGACCACGAGCCCGTTTTTGATTAATCTTAACTTGAAAAGAAGCACATTTTGTCGTGCACGGGTACTAGCCGAAGAATAAACTCGCCCGGTTTAAATGCTGCTAAGATAAAGCAGATAAAGACTCCCTGGGCTGGGACAAACCTTACCATGATGTGTCCAACGGCTTGAAACCTAACACAATAGCACGCAACACTCTGTCACACAGCGAGCGCAGTGAAACTAATACTGCACAGAAATTGCATGTTTCTGTTGATTTAGCTTCTCTTCTCGCGCTGTGAAAGGAAACTGTTTAGTGGCACACGGCAGTCAACCCATGGCTTTGGTTCGGCAGCCAGCTGTGATAAATGGCCCCCGGTAGCCATGCTTCATTATGCTGGTGTCCTATTACAGCCGCCATTAAAGCAGTTAGACAGCGGCAAGGCATCATGGTGTTGTTTTCTGTTGTACCACTGAGGTGTACCATATATACACTATATTTTGTGAACTCCTCGGAGGGAGATTGCTTATTGTCATTCATTTTGGCTCTGTGTTGCACACAAGAAACAAGTTTTGTTTCATACATATTTCTCAGTTATACAGATAATTACTTACGGTTGATAGTATACGTTCTACAGTAGGTCTCTTCTATTGTGTCTGTCTGCAAACCCTCTTTCTCGCCCCCCCCCCCTGCAATAAATTTAAACAAATAATAATCCAGCCGAATCCAAACAACATGGTATTTCCTTGAATAGAATTAAAATGTCAGTGTTCTAGATGAATGGATGTATTGGTCTCCACAATCCACAGCGACTTAATAAAGCATGATAGCTAGGATACTATGTTTCATTTTCACACGATTTGATCAATACCTATACCCGCGTGTACTGCTTGTAATAAATACAAACTGTTGCGGGTAAATAATAACATATCCATATATACACTATATTTTGTGAACTCCTCGGAGGGAGATTGTTTATTGTCATTCATTTTGGCTCTGTGTTGCACACAAGAAACAAGTTTTGTTTCATACATATTTCTCAGTTATACAGATAATTACTTACGGTTGATAGTATACGTTCTACAGTAGGTCTCTTCTATTGTGTCTGTCTGCAAACCCTCTTTCTCGCCCCCCCCCCTGCAATAAATTTAAACAAATAATAATCCAGCCGAATCCAAACAACATGGTATTTCCTTGAATAGAATTAAAATGTCAGTGTTCTAGATGAATGGATGTATTGGTCTCCACAATCCACAGCGACTTAATAAAGCATGATAGCTAGGATACTATGTTTCATTTTCACACGATTTGATCAATACCTATACCCGCGTGTACTGCTTGTAATAAATACAAACTGTTGCGGGTAAATAATAACATATCTCGGCATTGAGAATGTTTTAGAAAAAGATTTAAAGAGTGTCATAATCAACCGGACGGGCTGGTCGCCTTCCACAGCATGATGTCAGTCATTTCTGTTTCAGCAAGACTACCAGTTGGAAACTATCAAAGGAAGACAAACAGTAGTAACTTCTATGTAATTAAAAGGCCCAGTCAAAACTACTTTTGCCCATCCAAAATTGAAATCTTTGCACCGTGCTGGCATGCTCAAGTCGCTTAGGTCCATTATGACGTCACCGGAGCTGCGGTATATATAAAAAAAACAAAACAAAAAAAAACAGCGGCCAATCAACCAGTTGATTGTTTGACATGACAGAAAGAAGAACTCATTACTACAGACAGCAGGTTGGAAACGAAAGGATGCAGAACCAAGGAGACGTTCAGCAACAGTGTCCAGTGAGAATGCAGGGGGTCGAGGGGCCGCCAGATGAAACCGAGCAGAAGAAGAGCAGGACAAAGATCCTACTGAGTAATGCCAGGCTCGAACTACAGGAGGTTTGGGCTATGGTGGACGATTGCTCAGATAGGTGTGCTGAAGTCCAGAGAGCTTGGGCTGCTATTTGTGCCAAGCAGCAGTGCGAACAAAGGATGATGGCTGCCCTCCCCCAAATTGAGGAAATAGATATGCGCCTCCACAAGTGGCAGGAGGAGAAAGCCTGTGCTTTTGGAGAGAAAGCATGTCTCCTCAGGGAGAGCGATCAAACCACACTCAGCCTCCTTCAGGAAATAGAGATGTTGAAAGGGAGCAGAGAGGAGGGATGAGTTGAGTTGGTCTGCTCTACTGAAAGAGAAGAAGACACAGCTCCCAGCACCAAGTTTGCTGACCTCGAATTCAAAGGCCCTTAATAGAGACGCCGCCCTGAAGGAGCAGGAGTTCTTTGAAACCGTCGCTGCAGAAAAGGAGAAGGCTCTGGCAACACGAGAGAAACGCTTTGATGCCGAGCTTTCCAAAGAAAACAAGCTGAGCGAGCAAAGGGTGACGACTGCCCTCCTCCAGGCTGAGAAGGAGTTAAAGATGCACCTCCACAACCGGCAGGAGCAGAAAGCTGATCTCCTCAGAGAGAAAACCTGTCTCATCAATGAGAAAGCCTGTCTCCTCAGGGAGAGTGATCAGACCCAACTGAGCCTTCTTCAGGAAATAAATGTTGAAACAGGTTAACCAGCTAGCTACCACGCCCGCTCAACCTCCTGAGAATCAGATGTAATCCAGAGGTGGTGGGCCAAAACAGTTGGAACAAATAAAATTATTCTTCTGAAGCTAAAAAAATGGAACTCCCAGCATTCATATTTCACAAATAAACATGTCTGACTGAATTAAGAACATTTAACTGAAATTTCTTTCATTTTATCCACTGTCTTCATTACAGTCTCCTCAATTCCATGTCTTTTACCACAATAAGGGATGATGCTTTCTCTGGTCTTCTACACCTTGAGTGCTACTTGTTCTGATCAAGGTATTAAGATGTTCAACTGTGGGCGTCCGGGTGGTGTGGCGGTCTATTCCGTTGCCTACCAACACGGGGATTGCTGGTTCGAATCGTGTTACCTCCGGCTTGGTCGGGCGTCCCTACAGACACAACTGGCCGTGTCTGCGGATGGGAAGCCGGATGTGGGTATATGTCCTGGTCACTGCACTATCGCCTCCTCTGGTCGGGGGGGAGGGAACTGGGGGGAATAGTGTGATCCTCCCATGTGCTACGTCCCCCTGGTGAAACTCCTCACTGTCAGGTGAAAAGAAGCGACTGGCGAGTCCACATGTATTGGATAGGCATGTGGTAGTCTGCAACCCTCCTCGGATCGACAGAGGGGATGGAGCTGAGATCGGCATGGCTCGGGAGAGTGGGATAATTGTCCGGATACAATTGGGGAGAAAAAGGGAAAAATCCAAGGGAAAAAAAAGATATGACCCTGTGATGGCCTGGTGGCTTGTCCAGGGTGTCTCCCCGCCTGCCGCCCAATGACTGCTGGGATAGGCTCCAGCATCCCCGCGACCCTGAGAGCAGGATAAGCGGTTTGGATAATGGATGGAAAAAAAGGTATTGAAGTGTAAGTACTTAAAACAGTTTTTGAGCTATGCAGTTGATAGTATGTTAAAATGTTCGTGAAAACCATTAGCCTTGATTTACTCCACACAGATGGTCTGTAAGAGAGAAAAAACGGGGCCGTAGTCAATGTGGTTGAACACCGCCCCAATCTGCACACTGCAGTCAAGGGTACTTGATGCCAGGCGTGCTCGTGAATGGATATTTTGCAGATGAATATCACTTTTTGATTTAGCTGAGATCAAAATTATTCGCAGATACAGGTTTCCAGGTCTAACGATTCCTGTTATACTTGATGACGTCAAGGAAGACATTGAACCTGCCAATGCTGTTCTTGGAGCAAAGCCCCCATTTATTCTTTGCCACATGGATAATGGCAATCAGATGCAAAACAAGAGGAAATTGCACTCAGCTGCAAAAATTTGTGGGCATGTTTATGCTGTAATATCTTTTTGAGAATCGGACCTTGAGACGGGGCAGGTAGTGGTTGTGTTGGCGCCATCAGCGGCCGCAATCTATTCTTCGTGAATTCGCCTGTCAGTCCATAGTGAGTCTTGAAAAATTAGACATCCGCAGATAGAAACAGATGAAAGAGGAGACAGATAATTAGAATATGTGTACTTGATATTAAATTAAGTTCTCTTTCAAATCAAACGTCCAAAGATATGAGTGGAAAGTTCTGCTCTTGCAACTGCATTTGTCACCTTTTTTATTTACTCGAACGTACCTTAACCATGTCATGTGATATGCTACTTTGGTACACTTTAACAACAAGTATTACTGGGACTACTGCAGAAAATGGCAGATTAACATCCAAGAATTCACATCCAGGAATTCATATTATAGTCACGACCACTGACTATCCCTGTAACAATTAGGCCACAATTTTGAACATTGAACATACATGCAGAGCTAGGTTGCCTGGCTGGAGCCGATAAGCAGCTATAGACCCAACTACACCCCCCCCCCCCGCCAAGAAATAGTTCTTCACCGGGTCTCTGGGAGAGCGTAAGATTGTCATTTGCCCCAGAGTTTGGGTTGATGGGCTGGATGACGAGAAGCTGCTAGCCATGTCCGGATAGCAAGAACTGGAGGACAGCCTTCTTAGACCGTCAGCTGTCAGAGCAGGATATTTGAGGCATATTCCTCTGGAGAATAAAAGAAGACTATATCTCAGTTAGAGTAGTAAAATATGTTTTTTTGTCATGCAAGTATATACATGCATCCTACCATTATGCCCAAGAGAGCAAATAACACTTCCAATCAATGGGCACGATGGCAAAGTTGCCCGACAAACTACTACTACTACTTTCGGTTGTTCCCGTTAGGGGTCGCCACAGTGGATCATCCGTTTCCATTTCTCCCTGTCCTCTGCATCATCCTCTGTCACACCAGCCACCTGCATGTCCTCCCTCACCACATCCATAAACCTCCTCTTTGGTCTTCCTCTTTTCCTCTTCCCTGGCAGCTCCATATTCAGCATCCTTCTCCCAATATACCCAGCATCTTTCCTCCACACATGTCCAAACCATCTCAATCTTGTCTCTCTTGTTTTGTCTCCAAACCGTCCAACCTGAGCTGTCCCTCTAATATAATGGTTCCTAATCCTGTCCTTCTCCATCACTTCCAAAGCAAATCATAGCATCTTCAATTCTGCCACCTCCAGCTCCACCTCCTGTCTTTGCGTCAGTGCCACTGTCTTCAAACCATATAACATAGCTGGTCTCTCACTCTCTTCTTCACCTCTCCTCTACCCTTATGTCACAAATCACTCCTGACACTCTTCTCCACCCACTCCACCCTGCCTGCCCTCTCTTCCTCACCTCTCTACTACACTCCCCGTTACTTTGGACAGTTGACCCCAAGTATTTAAACTCATACGCTTTCGTCACCTCTACTCCTTGCATCCTCACCATTCCACTGTCCTCCCTCTCATTCACGCATATGTATTCCATCTTGGTCCAACTGACTTTCATTCCTCTTCTCTCCAGTGCATACCTCCACCTCTCCAGGCTCTCCTCAACCTCCAAACTACTCTCACTACAGATCACAATGTCATCCGCGAACATCGTAGTCCACAGAGACTCTTGCCTGATCTCGTCCGTCAACCTGTCCGTCACCACTGCAAACAAGAAAGGGCTCAGAGTCGATCCTTGATGTAGTCCCACCTCCACCTTGAACCCATCTGTCTTTCCAACCACACAACTCACCACTTTCACACTGCCCTCATACATATCCTGCACCACTCCTACATACTTCTCTGCAACTCCCGACTTCCTCATACAATACCACAACTCCTCTCTCGGCACCCTGTCATATGCTTTCTCTAACTCCACAAAGACACAATGTAACTCCTTCTGGCCTTCTCCTACAAATATCGTTGAATAAAGGTCGACACTCAGCACCCCTCAAGTAAAAAACAAAAAACTGCATCCATGCAAATACTTACCTCAAGACCATTTTTTATTTAGGGCACTTTCACAGACAATAGCTCAGTAATGTTCCCCTCTTATATCTCATTAAAGTTGATGTGATCCTTCAAATTGATTATACAAGCCCTGCATAGTAATGTGTGCTCGGTAGCAGCTGTTGATATCGAAAGCTGAAGATGAAACAGTTAAACACTTTATCAGGATTTCATGTCTGAATCAATGAATGTGTGCCCTCCAGTTCAAGGCAAATGTATTTGTGTAGCACATCTCAGCAACAAGGCAACTCAACGTGCTTTACATAAAAGGCATTAAGTCAAAAAGTAAAAGCAACATAAGGAAATACAAATACATTTCAATATAATTGAAAAGATAGAGAAAAGCTGTATCCCAAAATATCACTTTAAAATGTAGACATGCCTGTCTGTTTGATCATTAGCAGGTCATGATTGAGGACTTAATAGGAGACACAATGTACAGATGACTATAATCTCACTTTTTGACAGCTAATGAGAATTTATTGCTTATTTTACTGCATAGAATATTTAGTGGGTCCCGGGCCAAAAAGCATCATCACAGGAAAATCCTGAGCTAACCTGTGTATACAAAACCTGTTCCCTCATGTACCCAGATCATTAAGTGACCAAAACCAGTTCTCACTATTTTCACAATTCCTTCTCTCTTCCTGTGAGACAATGTGTGCATGCATGCATGCATACGTGTCATACGTATACTGCATGCATGTCTTTTATGTGTCTACTGTACATGAAGTTGTGTGTTATATGACTGATTGTGATTGGCTGAGGAACAAAGTCATCCATTGGATACGGGAAGAGCATTGGACCTCAAACAGGTCCTCAGTTGATGACTTTCTGCTGAAGTACTCCCAGGTCAGATCCCTTGACCTTCTGGTACATCATTTTTTTAAGACTACCAGTATGGTCATTTCCATATTTCCACGGCCTTCGTTATGACTGTTATGATCTAGTCATTCATATGAGAAATAGCAGAAGAAAATACGATTAAATATTACGTGTTTGTTCGTGTGTATTTGTTCATGTGTATTGCAGATGTACGATAACGGGGATCCCCACTTTGATTCAAAAGAATTTCTGAGTTTCCTGAAACACAACGAGACGGTCCTTAATTCCAAACACTCCAATTATCTGGAGTATAACCTGCTGCTGAGCCTGTGCTCTCTCTCTCTCTCTCTCTCTCTCTCTCTCTCTCTCTCTCTCTCTCTCTCTCTCTCTCTCTCTCTCTCTCTCTCTCTCTCTCTCTCTCTCTCTCTCTCTCTCTCTCTCTCTCTCTCACACACACACACACACACTCAGAGGGAGAGAGAGAGAGATGCTGATGCAGCGTCGCAAAAGAAGGAAAGACCCCTAGTGTGAAATAGACACCAGTGGAGTCAGCAGCCCTACTGAATGACAGCAGGGAAGAGACAAAATACACTCTCTCTCTCTCTCTCTCTCTCTCTCTCTCTCTCTCTCTCTCTCTCTCTCTCTCTCTCTCTCTCTCTCTCTCTCTCTCTCTCTCTCTATATATATATATATATCTCTGGATGGGGCGTGACTGAGCAAGCGTAGCATGTGAGTGTTTATTGCGATCTCTACAGAGTGAGTGACTTTCAAACTTTTTCCATCTTTGTCTTTTTTGTAAATGTTGTAACTAGTGTGTATTGTAGGGTTTGCTTGTTTGGTGTGTATATAGGGAGAGTTTGGGGGGAGTTGTGTGTGTGTGTGTTTGTTTGTAGTCAGCCAGCGTTTGCTGGTCGGTGTGCTAGTCACCGGCGGCATGGATCTGTCCAACTGACCAGGAAGTACGGCATTAAGCTCGTGCCGGCTTTCCCTTGGTCAGTGGAGGACTGCTGTCTGGCCGTGGGGCAGGTTGTGGGTTACAGCAGCATTAAGGCTGCTGCTCGGATGAACAACGCCGTGGTCATCTTTGTAGACAACGCTGAAAAGGCAAACACGGTGGTGGAGGTATCTGTTCTGCCCCTTGCCACACTGGCGAAAAAGTGACTTTGTCAAATGTTCCTCCGTTCATTAGAGATGAAGTGTTGACACAGGAGTTGTCTCGACACGGAAAAATAGTCTCCCAAATAAGGAAAGTCTCCCCAGGCTGTAAGTCTCCTCATTTAAAACATGTACTGTCAGCTACACGTGATCCTGAACAACAGGAGCGAGGAGCTGAACTTTCAACTTGGGAGTGGATGACTTGGATTATATTATTTTTGTAATATCCAACAATATGAGATGTTTTAATTGTGGTAGAGAAGGACGTCTCATCAGAGCATGTCCAGCGGAAAACTCTACATCGGGACAGAATGGTTCTAACAAGGCACCTGCTGGAAGAAGGGCAACTGAGCAACAGAAACAGAATGAGACAGGGACAGTGAGACAAGACGGCCGGGGAAAGTTTGGAGGGACAGGAGGAGAAAGGCAAAGTACAGCAAGACAGCCAGACGGGCGAGGAAGGACAGGAGGAGACAAGTGATGTACAAAAAGACTGTCAAGTGGGTGAGGAAGGACAGGAGGAGACAGAGAAAGTGCGAAAAGACAGTCAGGTGCATGAGGAAGGACAGGAGGAGGAAGGTGAGGGACAGGAGGCTGCAAAACAAAAGGAAGACTGTGTCATTGTAAGTGCTGCAGAGAAAGTAGTGTTGAGAGGAAGTGAAGCTGAGATGAAAAACCTTAAGAGTGACATAGCTGAAAAGGAAATCTAAAAGTAACAGTAGAAATTCACAGGTGAAGAAAGGGATAGTGAGTAAGACCAGAGGAAAGAGAGCCCCGCAAAACAGATAGATACAGAGTCGGGATCCAGTATGGAGGAGGACTTCGCTGTTGAGAGGGAGAGGGAATCTTCTGACTCTGAAGTGGCTGGTAGCCGTAAAACCAAACGAGCTTACAGCATTGGTAAAATCAAACGGTTCTTACAGAAAACAAAGAACATGACGGGAGTGAAAATTGAGGATTGCTTCTCTGACAGGGCTGTTCGCTAACTCTGCAAGGCTACGGATGAGCAATAAAGGGAGAGGAGGTTTCACTGAACAGGAGGTGTATAGACTAAAGAAAATTGTTCAGAGTATTAGACAAGAGCTAAATAATGGAGATGATGATGAATAAGATCTTGTACCCTGAATGTAAATCAGCGTTCTTATGTGTGCTTTTTTGCCTTAGTTTACAATTAGTTAGCTTTAAGTTGAGTGCTTCACAACCTGTACTGGATGGCGGGTTGGTTTTCTGTCTCAATGAATTTACCAACCACTGTTCTGCCGACGAGATTATCGAGTATAGATTATGACTAGTTGATGACTTAATTGATTATGGCTAATGACTATTGCAAACTGTTCTCTTCTCTAACATGTCTTTTCTCTCTCTCTGAATGATGTCTTCTCCTTTCTCTTTTTCTGTGTTTGAATGGTGTCATGTGAGTCTCTCTTGCTTGCATGTGCAGTCGGTTCTCCTCCCAGGTCTCCATGGTGATGGTGGTCGCCATTTGAATGCTGCCTGCCCTTCCACTCCTTACATAAGTTTTTCTTTTATTACATGATGACGCTGGTCGCGTGGCTTGGGTCCTGGACTGCTCTGTTGGCATGTGGACACTGCTTGGCATCCTGTGCATCATGTTCTTCATATATTTTATGTCCATTATAATTCTGTTATCCTCTTTCAATGTTGTATTATGTAAATGTAAATTGCGTGAACACAACATCCATTGCATGCTGTCCGTCTTGGGAGAGAGATCCCTCCTCTGTTGCTCTCCCTGAGGTTTCTTCCTATTTTTTCTCCCTGTTAAAGGTTTTTTTTAGGGAGTTGTTCCTCATCCGATGAGAGGATCTAAGGACAGGATGTTGTGTTGCTGTTAAGCCCACTGAGGCAAATTTGTAATTTGTGATATTGAGCTATACAAATAAAATTGATTTGATTTTGCTTTTAATCTTTCTTGCAATGAGTCACTTTAACTTCAGTACACTGAATATAAATGGGGCAAGAGATACAGCAAAAAAGTCTCTACTGTACGAGCTGGTGACACTTAAAAGAACTGATGTGATGTTTGTGCAGGTGACCCACAGTGACAGTTTTAATGAGTCTGACTGGAGGAGGGAATGGGGTGGAGAGGTGGTGCTGAGTCACAAGAGCACAGTAAGTGGGGGAGTGGGCATTCTCTTCTCAAAGAACTTTGCACCAATGTCATTTGAGGTGGAGCAGGTGGTGGAGGGCAGACTGGTGGTAGTGAGGACAACATTTGAACATTTTAATATAGTTTTTTATGAATGTGTATGCGCCTACTATAGGGCCTGACAGAGTACACTTTTTTACAAGTTCTAAGCACCGTTTTAAGTAAAGTTAATCTTGAGGATTTTTTATTTTTAGGAGGAGATTTTAATTGTACCGAAAATTATTTTATAGACACCAATAACTTAGAACCTCACAGTGCATCATAGCATGCACTGAGGCAACTACTGGAAACACATGATTTAGTAGATGTGAGATGTGTGGAGAAGGATGAATGGTGATACAAGACAATATACATGGGCTCACACTAGAGAGAATTTAATATCCCTGGCTAGGTTAGGCAGGTTTTATTGTTTTAAATATCATTTTAATATTTTTAAAAGGTGCAGAATATTACCTGTTGGTTTTACTGATCACTTTCTGGTCACTCGTAACGTTTTAATCACTAATTTAAAGCCTAAAAGTGCATATTGGCATTTTAACACAGTTTTATTATGTGATGCTAATTCTAAGGATGTATTTTTTTTTAAATTGGAGAGGTTTTAAGAGCATACAAGAAGATTCTACATCTTTGAGACAGTGGTGGGATTGTAGGAAAGTAGAGATAAAGCATCTGTGTCAGCAGTACACTCTCAGTGTCACACGGGACATTATCAGATCTATGGGAGATCGAGAGACTGAAATTGTGGAACTGCGGAGTTTAGCAGAATCCACCGGAAATCAAGATCAGATTGAAGAGCTCAAGTCTAAAAGATCTGCTCTTTCAGACCTACTAAGCATAAAGGCTCAGGGGGCGCTGGTCCAGTCACGTTTTCAGAGTGCAGTACTGATGGATGCACCGTCAAAGTTTTTCTTTGGCTTGGAGAAGAGGAACGGGCAAAGCAAGTTTATTTATGCTCTGCGCTCTGCTACAGGACAGGAACTCGGAGAATGTGATACGGAGGTGAGCAGTGTGTTTTTACTCCGAGCTTTACAGCAGTGAGTATGGAGAAGACATATAACTGTTTAGATACTTCTGTGAAAATTTCCCCAGAGTCCCTGAAGAAATTAGTGCTGAGCTGGGAGAACCACTAGTTCTGCAAGAACTTTTCACAGCCCTACAGGGCATGGAAGGGGGAAAGGCCCCTGGCATTTATGGGAGTCCAGTGGAGTTTTATAAAGAGTTCTGGAGGGAGATGGGTGAAGCTCTTTTAACAGCTTTTAATGAGCGTTTTAAAGACATGTTGCTACTGCTAAGCTGCAGAAGAGAAGTAATAACTCTTACCAATGAAAGGAGATCTGCAAGAGATTAAAAACTGGCATCCTGTGTCTCTTCTCTGTACAGACTATAAAATCCTGTCCAAAGCGCTGGCAAACAGATTGAGAGAGGTGATGGACTCAGTAATTCACCAAGATCAGACATACTGTGTGCCTGGTAGGTCCATTCTGGACAATGTGTCCTTAATTCGAGATATCTTGGACAGATCTAGTTCTTTGGGCTTTGATACTGGTCCCATTTCTCTGGACCAGGAAAAAGCTTTTGACCAGGTTGAGTACCTTTACCTCTGGAAGACTTTGGAGAATTTTGGTCTCAGCCCAGGCCTTATAGCTATGATCAAGGTTTTGTATCAGGATATTGAGAGAGTACTGAAAATTAATGGGAGGTCTAAGTGCCCCTTTCAAAGTGTGTAGTGGGGTAAGATAGGGCTGTTCACTCTCAGGGATATATTCATTGTCTATTGAACCCAGGTTATGTAAAGTAAGGGGTAGTATTGAATATCTGTTTTTGAAAGATTTTAACAAAAGACATATTTTATCAGCTTATGCAGATGATATTATTTTTGTCAAAGACCTGGAAGAGATAAAAAATACTGGAAGGAATTGTTAAAAGATTTTGGAACCATATCAGCTGCAAAGGTCAATTGGAAAAAGAGTGAAGCACTGGCAGTGGGGAGTTGGGGGGGGGGAGTCTACCAGGGGGGTTGACATGGAAGAAGGATGGTTTCAAATATCTGCGAGTGTACCTTGGCAATGAGACCATAGTCCAGAAAAAATGGGTGGGCGTGGTAGAGGAGTAGAAGAAGGTTAAATAGATGGAAATGGCTGAAGCCACAAATGTCCATAAGAGGCAGGGCACTGGTCATTAACAACCTGATAGCATCTGCTCTGTGGCATAGGTTGGCCTGCATGTCGACACCTAAAGGCCTAACACAAAAAATACAAGCCATCTTAGTGGAATTTTTCTGGGACAACTTACACTGTTGTGTTGTTCTTACCAAAAGAGGGGGGGGGGGCAAGGTCTAATACACATAGAAAGCAGAATAGCTACTTTAAGATTACAATTTGTACAGAGATATCTTACAGGTCTAAAAGGTGTTGTTTGGAGAGATTTGACAAGCAACATCTTGAGGAGGACAGCTAGTCTGGGTTTAGATACTGCATTGTTTTTAATGGATTTTAGTTTTTAAAACTATGTGACTTACTTCCTTTTTATCAAGCACTTTTTAAGACATGGAATTTATTTAAATGGAAGAGATTGGAGCCTACAAGCTCTTTGCACTGGCTATTGGAAGAGCCTCTTATTAATGGGGCCAGAGTGGATGTTCAAGACAGCACAACACTGGGTCTCACAAGCATGCTATGCATCACTGGAGTGGTCACTCTGAGGAGAATAGTGGATGTAGCTGGTCACCGACCAACACCCAGGCTGTGGCTTCTCTTCTCAAGCAGAGATCTATTCAACAGACCAGGAGCATTTTAAATATGGCTTGAGAGACTGATGGAGGAGGAGTTTATGATGCTGCAGAAGTACAGTGGTGGAGTGGACACTCCTGATGGAAATGATCCATTTCTGGAGCTGGGCTTTTTTCCAAATCTGGTTGGATTCTCAGGACCCCTATTAAATGCAATGGACTGTAAATATGTGAACTGTACACAGTTAAAGGAAAAGCTATTTATAATTGTTCTGTGAAAGCTCTGAACAAATATAAACTGGGTGGGAGAGTTGACACAGTGTGGAGACAAGAACTAGATGTGGGCAATGGGGTGAAACCAGTATGGAGGGTTTTATATAAACCACCTCTAAAGAAAAGGACTGGTGATTTACAATGAAGAATTCTACATGGTACCATTGCAGTAAATAGTTTTAGCTCTGTGATCAACCCCACAGTTTCAAGTAAATGTCCTTTTTTTTGGAGAAGTAGAGCCTTTGTCATTATTTTTACAGATGCAAAAGACTGCAACCTTTTTAATGCACTGAAGGATGTTTTTAGACGGTTTGGTGAGAGGTGATCTAAGACTGTCTTCATTTTGGGAGTTGGCAACTACTAAATCTGGTAGGAGGGGAAGCCAAACTGTCAATCTACAGTTGCAGGAAGAACAGAGTAGAGAATAGGACAGGGTAGGAAGTACTTCCTGTTTTCATCTCATTGGTGAAAGCCAGAGTCTGGGTTGATTTTAGATTCTTTAAAGGAATGAGTAACATGGGCGATTTTATCAAAAAAGTTGTGCTATAATGATGCAATAGGTTCTGCAGCAGGCGATGACTTAATATTTAATAACATGTTTTATTAGGTGATGAAACTGTAGTGTTTTCAACTGTATTGTACATTACTAGTTTGTTTTCATGAAAAAAAGTTTGGATTTTTATCAGTTTTTTTTAATAATTTTTTTTTTAAATCACAGTCTCTCTCTCTCTCCCCATTGCTATTGCTCTCCTAGTGGTGTGCACAGGCAGGAAAATACAGCTGACAGCTTGACTCATTCATCCCAGTGGAACTGTTAGACATTGAGTCGACAGATTTAAAGGACTAGATCACATTGACATGGACCAGATGATCCGTACAGAAGAAACAACCACCCACTACATCCGACCAGTAGCTGAAGTAATTGACTGAGTTTTGTGTTACTGCATGCCAACTTGTTTCTACCATACAATCTTTGAAGAAAGAATTGCCTTTAGCGAGAATAAGAACAGAGGCTGGGTGGATTCGTAGATGGGGTCTACGCCAGTGTTAGAAGTGTGAATAAAGGCGTCCCTCAAACTTGCAGGGGAAAGAGATAAAGTAGCCATGACAATGATGAGAATTTCCAATTCCCTGATCCACACAGCTCCCTGGCTCTGGCCCTGCCAGCTTCACTGTACCAATCCTGATCCAGCACCAAGGACAGCGGTGGACCCCTCTTACAGGAAGACAGCCGGGCTTCAGTACCAGGGCCAGTACCCGTCTTCAGCACCCCCCAGTTCTCCCATAACGGAACACCCAAGGAAGCTGAATCAGCTGAAACAGCCAGGGTGGCATTGTACTTAAAGTGCCCTGTCACGAAAAGCCTGCAGGTTTGAACCACCACATAAGCTGACATAACATCCTAAACACCTTGCGGCTCACTCACTGCAACAAGAAGAGCATCGGATAAATGCCTTCGACAGTATTTTCCAACTGCATGCCATTGAAAGTTGCGTGTGCAGGTTTTCTTTCGAGCCCGATACAACATCAGTTGGTTGTCTGATTAGCACACTTTCATCCACAAACATGTGGAAGACCAATTGGTAAACTCAGTCGCTATATTGAAAAAAAAACCTGCATACACACAACTCTTGTTGACACAAGGCTGCAGATCACTGGCCTGTAATGCCATCAAGTGTAAATTGAAGTTCCTATACAAAGAGAAAGCCCGACACAACAACAACCTCTGACTGTCAATGAGGACAGAGTCTACATCACTTATCTATCACACAGGACACCCAGTCAGCAGAAGGCTTCTGGGAGTCGTTCCAGATGTTACTGATCCAAATCGTGCACGCACGCACACACACACACACACACACACACAGAGGCCAGTTATACTTTAACACACACCCCACACACACAGATATAATGAGAGAGGAAGCCTTTTATATGCAGGCATCAAAAGGTGGACCTGCACTGACAGTAATTTCCCTGACGCAAATCCAACCGTTGCTGAATAAATTGTGCACGGGGAGCAGGTCTGAGCAGTATTAACACGTGCCCCTGCTCTGTTCCATCCACTTTCTGGGGTAAGAAAAGTGTTTACCATCCTGCCCATCCGCACAAAACTACGATTTGATGACAACTTTGATGAGTGCATAGTTTGATAGACGTTCAATGCAAGGAATTTATACATAATGTTAACAATCAATGTTAATGATTTGGTGCTTATGATACTGAGTCTGTCCACAGTAATTATCAATAATTAATCATCTCCCTTATCGATGGAGTTATATAGATTTGAGCACGCCCGTGCTCATCGGTATCGTATAGCAAAGAATGCCAGCAGAGCTCGATGAGGAAGTGTTAGGGTAAATCAGAAACTAGAAATACACAACTACGGAGTGCACACACACACACACACAAATGTTTCACATGTTAATGTGATGTATCTCAGTCTAATTCTTTTTTTCTTGCCTTTTCTGCAGTTTTTTATATATACATGTGTTTTTTAGGTCAGGCAGTACCTCCCCCTACTGATCCTGTGTCAAAGATTGAGGTTTAACAGATCAACCGTGTTTTCTACTGGTAAAAAAAAAAAAGGGCAATCATCAGTTTTATCCTTTTACAGCCATGCCTCCTCATGTAAAAGACCCATAGCTACTATAGTAAGATGTTTCAAAATAATTTCATTCTGATTTAAATGAAACATTTATGTCTTATCAGTAATTCAAGAGGTGATGCTTGTGCTCAACCTCCTTTTTTTTAGTGTGACGCTACTTTGGCTCCACCATGACAATGAGAGAGGTTTGTGTAAGAAATAATTCATCATCTTCTCTCTTCCATCCCTCTCTCTCCCTCTCTCTCTCTCCCTCTTGCTGTCTGTCCCTCTGTCTCGGCTGTGTGTGCCAGGGGCTTGGCTCTGTGCCTCTGAACTATCTGCCGAACGCCGTGCCTTTGTCTCTGACCTGTTCACAATGCATAAAAGCCTCATCTACATACGATGTTGATTGCTGAACCTGACTTCAAAAAAGACACCAAAGTTTGTGATTTCCTCATTTGGAGCAGATACTGTACGTCCGGTGGAGCTAAAGTAGAATTAAGGATGAGACCGCACTGACAGCTGGTGAATAGAGAAGGGTCTTAACTGCAATATGATATGCATCTCAGGATCAATGTTTGGCAAACAATTCATAATTATAAACCAAAATGTATGATATTTAAGTCTGTCTGTCTGTCTGCCTGCCTATCTGTCTGTCTGCCTGACTGACTGTCTGTCTGTCTGTCTGCCTGCCTGTCTGTGTGTCTGCCTGTCTATCTGTGTGTCTGCCTGCCTGCCTTTCTGCCTGCTTACCTGCCAGTCTGTCTGTCTGGCTGCCTGTCTGCCTGTCTATCTATTTGTCTGTCTGCCTGTCTTCCTGCCTGTCTGTCTGTCTGTCTGTCTGGCTGGCTGGCTGGCTGGCTGCCTGTCTACCTGTTTGCCTGTCTATCTATTTGTCTGTCTGCCTGTCTTCCTGCCTGTCTGTCTGTCTTCCTGCCTGCCTGCCTATCTGTCTGCCTGGCTATCTATCTGTCTGTCTGTCTGTCTGCCTGTCTTCCTGTCTATGTGTCTGTCTGCCTGTCTATCTATCCGTCTTTCCTGTCTGTCTGTTAAGAAATATGGATAAGCCTCCTCACAGTGCCCTTCATTACAACCCTGGCTACCACATTGATATTCAGCTCAGGTGAACAGTGTAAAAGCCTCGGTTAAAGTCCTAAAACAGCCAGGCGAGGAAGTTATCGCTGAAGTGAGAAGAAGTGAAGTTGAGTGGGGGCCAAGCTGTCAAACGGGAAGCCAAGCACCCCGAGCCTTCATATAATTGGAACCTGCTATTGAACCCCATCATGAGAGTGGGCTGGCTGATTGATGCTGGTTTCAAATAAGGTGATGGGGTTAAGGGCTCCGCTCCAAAGATAGAGACATCTCTTTCAGATCCCCTCATTTTTAAACCAATCTATTAATCATCAATCAATCAATCAATCAATCAATCAATCAATCAATCTATCTATCTATCTATCTATCTATCTATCTATCTATCTATCTATCTATCTATCTATCTATCTATCTATCTATCTATCTATCTATCTATCTATCTATCTATCATATTGTGTATGGGTTCATGTAGAAAGGACATCAGTTAAATCTAGTCTATACTTGGGGGAAAAATACATGACTTATTCTCCTCATGATTCTCTCTCTCTCTTTCCACCTCTCTCTCTCTCCCTCCTCCTCCTCTCTTCTTCCCTTCTCTGACTTCCAGTCAAGGGTCTCTCTTAACTCTCTGGAAGAACGAATTGTAATATGTGAAATCTTCATTTTACTTCAACACAACCCCCTGCACCCACCATGTCGACACGTTGGGAGGCAGAGTGCCAGGTGTCCTGTTTCATTTATATTCATATATATATATATATATACACACACACACCTGTGTCATTATAGCCACTTCCCTGAAATTAGCCGTCTTCCATCCGACCAGAGAGGGAAAGAGAGCACCTTGCTGTAGGGCAGTAAACCAGCCATAATTAACCAATCACAATTTAGAGAGATAGATTTCACTGATGATGAAAAAGACAACATGCATGCCTGACAAGGCAGAGAGCGACTGAGGCCTGAAAGACAGAACTATGGAGAGTAAGACTCGCCGAATGGAAAGATCAAATACATTTTACAGCTTAATGGGCAAAGCGTTGAGAGACACTCACTGTGGAGTGTGGAGACTGCTTCCTGCCTTTTAATGACTGGCATGTCAAATTAACCAGTCATGGATGACAGGTATCTCGGGAGTTCAAAACCATGCTCATCTTTGACCTGAGGGGGGAAAATAAATCCAGTATAGAAGACAAAACATAGCCACCCCCACATAATGGGAGTAACAGCAGCTCGAGGCAAAAACGCTGTTCATCTCCTAAAAAAGGGAAAATCCTAACTGCATTATCGAGGCCTTCTTTTATTTTGCCCTGAAATATGAACAGCCAAACTTTAACAAGTCTAATCGTAGTTCCTATCTAATAATCATAGTTCCTATCTATTAATCATAGTTCCTACCTAGTAATCATAGTTCCTATCTAATAATCATAGTTCCTATCTAGTAATCATAGTTCCTATCTAATAATCATAGTTCCTATCTAGTAATCATAGTTCCTATCTAATAATCATAGTTCCTATCTAGTAATCATAGTTCCTATCTAATAATCATAGTTCCTATCTAGTAATCATAGTTCCTATCTAATAATCAGAGTTCCTATCTAGTAATCAGAGTTCCTATCTAAATTCAAGCCGATCTTATGGACGGGTCTGTATCAAGAGCTCTATGGTCAAATATGAGAACAGTAGTCAGGGCGTTTCTCTGAGATGCACCACCACCAGTGTGCATGCGTCTGTGTGTCTACCTAGGTGATGGATTAAAGAGGTTTTAAAGAGGGCTGGGAGGTTGTGTATGTGGACAAGACAAAGCAGCTGTAACATGGAAGAATCTGTAGAAGCCCTAAAAAAAAAAAATCAACTTAAATCTTAGAAGACTCCTAATTTTTTTCCTCATAGATGGTCTTTAAAATCTTTGTTAATCAGTAACCTTTGGGCATCAGTTAATCCGTCAATAGCCATCAAATTCGGTGCAAATACTTTTGCCATAATAATAATAATAATACTGAATTACATTTATACAGGGCTTTACCTTGACACCCAAAGCACTTCAAGGTGAAGGGGGAAAACTCACCTCAACCACCGCCAATGTGTGGCACCACCTGGGTGATGCACAGCAGCCATTTTGCAGCAGAATGCCCACCACACATTAGCTGGAGGATGAAAGGGAGGAATCATTGAGCCAATCACACGGGGAGGATGACTAGGTGGCCGGATGGAGAGAGCTGGGTTGGGAATTTTGCCAGGACACCGGGGACCCCTCGCGCTTTGCGCTAAGTGCCATGGGATCTTTAACGACCGCAGTGAGTCAGGACCTCAGTTTTAACGTCTCATCCGAAGGACGGCATCTCCTACAGTACAGTGTCCCCGTCACTGCACTGGGGTATTGGGATTTGTTTATTAGGACCAGAGGGAAGACTGCCCCCTACAGGTCCACCGACACCACTTCCAGCAGCAGCTCAGTTTTCCCAGGAAGTCTCCCATCCAATACTAGCCAAGCCCACACCTGCTTAGCTTCTGTCATTCAGCAGAACCAGGATACATGCTGGTATGGCTTATAAAAGATGTCTTATTAGTATCAGTGAGAGGCTCTATCTCAAAAATACTTTACCGTTATGCTCTGTATTAAGTTCATTTTAGAAGAGAGAGAGAGTACCTGGGTGCTATATGGGATGGGCTCATCTCCCCACAGAGACAGGTCGATATGACACAGCCACCATGAAATTTTAAGCAGAGCTTGGGGGCAAACCGCAGCTGCCAATTCCTTAAAATCAGTTTGGCTAAAGGCCAGAGTTACATTACCAGACTACCTGTCATCTGTTTCGCTGTCAGCTCCAAGCCCATCTCAAAAAATATTCATAATCACTGGCAGCTTTGGCTCCATCCACTTCCCCAACAGAGGCTAATGTAATCCCATACAAGCGTCCCATGCCTCAAATTTGCATGGATCTAAAACTACCTCCTAAGACTTATTTGTTTTTATAATAACCTTTCAGTTAGGCAAATGTGTCCTTTACTAAATTGCCTCTTTCCCGATATTTATAATATTTATTTGAAAACGGTTTCTTTGGGTAAGACTTCAGACGTTTGTGAAAATGCCTTAGACTATGTGAGTGAGTTGGTTCTGAGGTACCGGTGCCACCTCTCAATACAGCGTGCAATACAGCAATATAAGAGTATGTGTGCTGAATATACAAGAATATATGTCACACATGGATGTGCTGAGGAGTTTTGTCTTAGCGGCAATTAAACACATTCAATTTGTCTCAACAATTAGAATTTCATAGAAGGTACTGGCATATAGATGAGCTTAATTTGAACGATAAGCATGTATGGATTCAGATTTGGGTAGAAAAGGACTTCTGCTACCTTTCCAGCATATAGTGAACATTTGGCCTTCCACAGGCCGTTACTAAAACATGTAAATGGCTGCAGGTTAGTAGGGTGAGGAGGTGTTCTGAGAGCGTCGGGTTTCATATTTTCATCTGACAGCTGTTTGTTTTCCACTCACACAATATTATGACCTAATTAAGAACACTGTGTTATTGCAAAGCGGTTGAAGGTGTAACTGCTTTTTCCTGTCCAGAATTTCTTGGTATTGACTTGCTACAAGCTGGATGTGTTCAACCTGGAGGATGTTCCGGTTCCCGTTTGTCTGAGGGATCCTGGTGTAACTTCTAGTGGCAAATGAGCTGAAACACCAGGTTAGTTTTGAGCAGTTCTTTATGTTTCTTTTGGAAGAAAGAAGCAGCCAGTCTTGTAGAGCTCAAGTTTGCAGTGATCTGAGACTCATGACCGGACTTGATCATGGAAGAGTCAGAGATGCAGGGTTGATACTGAACTTGCGACTTGAGTCAACCCGCTATATGACAATAATGCTCCATGTCTGCCTGCAGCTCTGCACATACAACTCTCCGGCTGCTTCTCTCTCTACTTAAAGCTTAGCTGGTGTTGATCAGCAGCTTTTCTCTTTTCATGCAACCCAGCTGCTGGCTCTTTTCTCTCTTAAGCTTAAAATATGTATTGCTTAGGATTTCATTGACCACATGGATGGTGTTTTATATTTTGCAAGTTTTTTTTTTTTATATAGATGAAAACATGAGTGCAATGTGACTTCTAATAAGTTGCATGTTAACAAGCTACCTTGGGAATTGACTAGACTAGACATGGACCATTCAATTGAATATGACATTTTCATTGACATTTACACTTAAATAGAGGAGCAGTAACTCAGCTGCAACAACTGAACAGGGGTGTGAGACGCGCTACATGAGTAAGTAAATGTGACATGCTGAAAAGCTAGCAGTGGACATGTACATCTGGCTTGTAAAACTAATCCGAGCTTAAGTATGCATTGTGCGGTGTGGAAATATTAGTGTGTTTGAGTGTGTATGTGGTGGTGGGGGGGGGGGCACTAGGTTTGGGCTGTGAATTAAATTGCATGACTGGAGTCTTACAAAGACTTCCTGCAGGACTCTGAAAAAAAAAAGAAGCTGAATGTTAATGTGGGTGTGTGCGTGCAAGTGCGTGTGTGTGTGTTTTTGTGTGCTTTAACGTCAGTTTGTGTGCACGTGCATGGATGTATACGTGCGAAACACTGAACACTGCATGCATGTGTGAACCTGCGCGTGAGTGTGCGTGTGTGAGCATTAGTGTTTGTGTGCCTGCGTGCGGGCTTGAGTGGGCACGTGCGTATCTGCAGAAATAGTGCAGACTAATTCGCCGACCTAGTTGGTTATGCAGACATGCTCACTACGGACATCGCTCCACTCCCCTCTGACATCAAATATTCAACACACACTCCTTCTATCTTTGCTAAAAACCCAAGGCCCCTTGCAGGCACCCCCGCGAGACTACAGATACCGTTTACCTGCAATAAAAGCAAGTGTCCTGCAGACGGAGAAGTCCTTTTCACCAGGGATGTTGGACAACAGAGAGACTGCAACCTCGCTGAAACACGGAGGGATGATGAGCGAGGTGATGCAAATGAGAATGAAAATTGGTAGCTGACACGTGTTTGACACCCCCCCCCACACACACACACACCCAAAAACCCCTGGTCTCATGGCATTTCACTTGCAACCAACCAGACAACAGATAACACCTAATATCTCGTACGTCTTGTTTAAGCAAGTTTTATGCAAATTCATCTGAACACCAAGACAAAATCCCTGCTTCTACATGGCCCCATCCGCTTTCTTATCTCTGCACACAAACTTTCCAATAAGCTTGGCCATTGTGCTGTTCTAACCCAAGAGATTGATTATTCCCATAGGCTTTGTCCCATTATCCTCGTACATGCTATATTGCAACCCGATGCCAGCCATTGACCTCAACCGTATCGCACAGGATCAGTAGTTCTGGATCAAGCGCTACTTCTAAGGATTTACCCGCGTGGGCTTTTCATTCTACCGGCAAAAATCGACCCCAACGGTACCATTTCAGCCCTGACAGGTTAGCGTTAATATTCAAGCTGCAAAGTTTCAGTCCCAAAATGGCTGCTGTCTCAGTCCTCCAATGTGATTGTTCTGATCGCACCTTTTCGGTCCCAACATCCAATTTAAGCCATCTCAGTCTACGCTGTTCGTCCTGACCATATATTCTCCATCATTCTACACAGTAATAATCTAGTTTGATTACTTTAGTTCTAACATTTCTGTTTCCTATAGCTTACAATTTCCCCTCCATCTCTTGTCCGAAGCGATTATCAATCACTGGTGTCCAGTCACCAGTCTCCAGGACTTACGTGTTCAAGTTTTTCCTTCCTGCGGAGCCAGACGCCGGCCGAGTAGTCCTGTTGCTGCACCGCTGTATAGATGGAGCTGGTGGGTAACACAGGGCCAGCGACGCCCAGGTGGCCCCCTTGCCCTCTCTGGTCCAGGCCACCTACGAGTCCACGGCTCCCCTTCATCTCCATACTGCCAGATAGATGTCTGTCTGGCGGCCGGGCTGCTCGACTCGGCGTTAATGTCAGTTAGACTGGTGATGGCACATTAAAAACTGCAGGAACTGGTTCACCGTTGCCGTGTGCCCTGTGTATTTACCATTCCATATAATCCCATCCTGGACTTTGTCTGTACATGGCAAATAATCACTGCACTGCTCCAACAGTGCCAAAAGGAAAAGGGTGGGATTGGTACTCCAAAGCGGTGTGTGGTGTGGTAAGCATTTGGTTTCAGCAGTCTGTCTTCTGCTGAAGCGATAAGAAGGAGAAGAAAAAAATCACAGAGCTTCTAAATTTAGCTTTCTACTTGTGTCCTTTACCACATAAACCTGAGATAAACCTGAAGGTTTGTGCATGACCACACCTCAAACACGTTGGCAAGAGGAGTACAACCGCTTTCTCACAAAATGCCGCTCGTCATTCCCATCACCAGAGACACACTTCAGGTGATGTCCTCAAACTGAGGGGAGTCCTCCTTCAGGGTGCCCCCGGCCAGAATGAGGAGCTACCTTTCCGTCAGCCCCCGTCCTCAGCATAACGTGCAGATCCTCCCTCCCAGCCCCTCTCTGCTCCTCTCTGGGTCGATGCTGGGATTAGCTCAGATCTTCTCCGCTCCGCTCCGCTCAGCTTCCTGTGGACCCGGGTCTCCCGGCGCTCTGTCTGGGGTCTGCCTCTGACTCAGGCAATCCCCAGAGTGGAGGACCACATGTGAGGTGAGGTGAGGTGAGGTGAGAGAGAGAGAGAGAGAGAGAGAGAGAGAGAGAGAGAGAGAGAGAGAGAGAGAGAGAGAGAGAGAGAGAGAGAGAGAGAGAGAGAGCGCGAGGAGGGAGAGGATACACGAGCGGAGCAAAGAGAAGGGAGGGGAGGAGAGAAAGAGAAACCATGGGGAGGATGGAGAGAGACAACGGAGAATGTGAGCAAGAGTAGTAATGATAACTAGAGAATATGAGGGAAAGCATGGCATTTGTTTCGGTCTGCTGTTAGTGTGTGTGTGTGTGTGTGTGTGTGTGTGTGTGTGTGTGTGTGTGTGTGTGTGTGTGTGAGATGCTGATGCAGCGTCGCAAAAGAAGGAAAGACCCCTCGTGTGAAATGGACACCAGTGAAGTCAGCAGCCCTACTGAATGACAGCAGGGAAGAGATGAAATATACTCTCTCTCTCTCTCTCTCTCTCTCTCTCTCTCTCTCTCTCTCTCTCTCTCTCTCTCTCTCTCTCTCTCTCTCTCTCTCTCTCTCTCTCTCTCTCTCTCTCTCTCTCTCTCTCTCTCTCTCACACACACACACACACACACACACACAAACATTTTCTCCTTGTCACTTTACTACATGCATACACTCGTCCCTTTTCTCAGTCTTAAATTCTCTTTCTCTCTCTCTCTCTCTCTCTCTCTCTCTCTCTCTCTCTCTTCCTTCCAGTTCTTTGTCATATTGTTGGGAATATTTCAGTCTTTCCCTCCCTCCAACCTTCCCTCACTGTCTGTGAGAGACAGTCAGCCTCCTGTCTTCCACTCACACTCTGACTCTACTCTCTCTCTCTCTCGTTCTCTGTTACTCCCTGCCCACACTCATGTTCTTCATCCTCATGCTCATCCTCATGCTCTACCTCACTCCCTCCCATCAGCTTTTTTTTCCAGTGTTCTCATTTTGCTGTTACTCTCTCTCTCTTCTGGTTCTTTGGAGTACTTGCACACACACACACACACACGCACGCATGCACACACACACTCACACACACACACACACACACACACACACACACACACACACACACACACACACACACACACACACACACACACCCTGGCATATTTCAGCAGAGTGCTGCAGTGAGGCTGCAGTCCCTCTTTTCGCTTTACCTGCATCCAGTCTATTTCTATGGAAGAACCAGCAGAGCTTAAAAAAATGCTAATTGACTACTATCTGGGATGCAGACAAAGGCCCAAGCATACATGCATATATTCATGCACTGAAACTGGTACGCACCCACACCTGCACACGCACACACGCACACACACACTCACACAAGCACACACACAGTCTCAAACACACTTACACACCCACATGCACGTGCACACACAGGGCAATACCCAAGTTTTCAATCATTAGCAGCAAACAGCCAGTGTACCATAACTCCACTGAACAGGATGAATCAATTTTAATTGTGCTGGTACTGACTTTAATTAAATCAGTACAACAAACTGCATTCAGTCAACCACGGGCCTTTACAGTTACAGGGTGCTACATGTTATAATGCAATTCATGCAGCAGGGCCACTGAAATATTGAAAAATTCAAATGAAAAAACACCGAGTATTCATGAATAGTATATTTCCCATACGGGGATACATAGAGTTGAGTCACATGTCATCAGTGACAATGGTAATAAATGGGGGGAAAAGGGCAATATGTCCATCGTGTTAAAAAAGCAGATAAACTATTACAAGATACAGCGTTATTCTTGCAAAAGTGAATTCTTTGTATTTAAAGTTTGCGTTATCAGGCATTTCCTGACCAAATATTTGACCCATTAAAGGTAAACCTGTCATTGGGTTCCTCGCAGCATGGTGCTTTTCAGTGTTCAGTCCTCGCTGTGCGCATCTTAAGAGCTTACAGATGGAGGAGTCCACTAATGCTTATTATAACTGTTTCTGTTTAGTCTGCTAGTTAACACTATACAAGCTAGCTACTTTTAATGAACGTATTGCATTTTTGGGTACAAGAGCTTTCTCATCTGAGCTGCAGAACCTAGTATGTGGTGCAGACCCGGCGCTAGAGGAAAGTAACTGGCCGGCCGTGGGCTGGCCCTGTCTACCAAAGTCTTTTTTCTCCCTGACTTTTTAATGCAACAATGGATTCATATTGAATGAATGAATTCATTTTGGTGATTAAAAATCTCATATAACACTGCACCGCAGTCACTGCATACACTAAAAGTCACCGAGGATGAAAACGCAATAAAGCCTCAAGGCTTATTTCCGCTGCAGCCCTCAATGAATAGTTCAATATTATGGAGGTTTATGTGTTAAAAGACTAGCTACCGTGAAATGATATGCTTATTTACTGTATCCCAGCCTGCATTCACGCTCATTGGAAAAGCTTAAAATTTCAGCATTCCCCCTAAGTTTGTGTGCATGTATTTGGCAGGGGGGTTGGGGGTCCTCCCCCAAGAAAATTTCACAGTTTTCAATTAAAGAAAATACGCAATTTCACATCATATATATATATATATATATATATATATATATATATATATATATATATATATATATATGTAATAATGTCTCAATATTTTGCGCATGTGTGACCGTAGCCTTCGGCTTAGTCGATCATGCGAACGCCTTCATCTTACAGAACAGAGCGTCCCTCCCGCTGGTCTGATCCTGTCTATCACCAGCCATTTTAAAACATTAGCAGGCGCCCATGCCTCCAACGGCAGGGCTGCAGTAGCAGCTGCTCTTATCTCTCCTGGTGTGAGTGCAAGTCGACTGAAGGCGGGGTATAAGTAAAAAGCAGCCCGTCCTACAGAGATAAATGAAATACCACATTTACACTGTTAATGTTTATACCTGTCACTCAGTAATGTTCCCCACTACTAACCAAAACCAAGGCCAATATTAAGAAAACAAAATGTTCTTTCACTTGTCTTTTCTCTTCCCTCATTCCATTCAAAAGTCTTTATTCCTTGATTTACATTCAAAAGAAAATGTTCTTTTTGACACTTGTAACTTGATTGATTGATTGATTGATTGATTGATTGATTGATTGATCGACACTTTCTTTCAAATGCACATTTAAGACAATAGCCTGTCAGTAGAAATCCAGTACAGTAACGCTTTGTAGTTGCTCGTGTTAGGATTATTTTCGGGGGGAGAATCTGCTGATTAAAAATGACCCCGCATATTACCGTACCCTCCACATGCAGACGGTGCGGGGTGGCCCGTTTTAAAGAGGAAACAAAGATATCGTAGCTAGCAAGCAGATACAGCAGGAGAGCCTGGTCGAAGACCTTCAGCAGTAGTTACCCCAGCACCAACAGTCCAACATTTGCCCGCAGGGCTCGATTTTAAAGCTTGCATCACAGCCCATTACGGCAATGCTGAGTCATGTGTATTTGTAAGGAGGCTCACGTCTCACGCTAATCTCGCTCCATCTGAAAAGAGGGCTCTCGCAGCCCCGTTTTATTCCAATCACACTTTCCTCGGCCAGCAAAGGCTAGTTCTCGAAAGGGGCAGTTTATAAACCAGCTGTTCAACAAGCTACAGCTAAATACTGAACACTGAGGCCAACGAGGAAACTTGCCCGAGTCTTGGCTTACGGTTTCCAGTTTAAGCCATGAAAAAAACAAAACAAAAGTAGAACATTATTTGGCATGCTCAGCATAAGTTCAGCAGTAAACCTCGAACCATACATTTTCTGTGAATCAATCTACGCCAGTCTCGGCGTTGCTGTGGCCATATCATCTGCTGTCCATCTTAAAGCCCTCCTTGCAGGTCACAGATTTTTTTTTTTTTCGACAGGAATAGTTAATATCTTTGCCTTCTGGATCTGGTCTGATCTGGTCTGTGTGATGCTAATATCATGCAGTCTTCATCTTCATAGATGTTAACATGTTTGGCTTTGGTCTAGAATACTGTATATTCAGCTGTGCTGAATGCAAAGCATATACAGCTTTTTCAGCATGTGTGTTTGTTTGTGTGTGTGTGCTGAAAACATCAATCAGCTCACCTCACCTTTGACCCTCACACACATCAGCGGCTTTGAGACGCACACCAGGGTCACTAAGCCCCTAACAACGCACAGAACAAAGGGACTACATCTTCACCTCCTACCGAAAAGCACGGATAAACCCCAGAGCTTTACCACGAGAGTACGCCTCGTCTTGCATACAAATAGAAAGTGTTATTCTCAGACAGTGGGCATACATCACCGCCTGAAACAGCACAACAGAAAACAGCACAACACACACAGCGCTGTGCAAAACTAAGCGATAGAATTCACAATGCCCATAACCTTATGCAAGGCTACTTAACAATAGGACACAACGTAGCACAATACAACACTGCAATGACACGACACTGCACAGCGCAATTTCCCAACGGGGATTGTTAAAAGTTTTCAAATCTGATATAACAAGCAAGGAACACACCGGTGTGCAGCCCAGTGCATCACAACACAACAGAATGATGAATGTCAACAGAAATGGGAAAGGTCCGAGGCTTTTGAGGCAGGGCTCTTTTAAGTATTTTTACCTGTGCAATCCATATATACCTTGTAAATTACCTTTCATGCCACCTTTGCATTTCTGAGCAAAGTGAAACTCAAAAGGAAAAGGAAAGAACAGAAAAAATGATCATGATGAAAAGTCGTGTACCATAAAGTATATCATCTCAAAGTTTTATAGAAATCACAGCACTAATTAGACGTTGCACTTCATGGTATTAGGTATGTGGCTCATGAGTACCGGGGGACATCAGATGCTGCTACAACATCAGTTCCGGTGTCTCTGAGTTCAACAAGATTCTGTACTCCCATATGTAAGAATAAACAGTTTGTGTGAAGTGAGGGAAAACAGGCTGACACAGCGGCTCAGCGGTTAGTATGTGTCACAAGTAGACCGTCTAAGGTTTTATCTCAGCCTTTCAGTGTATGAAGCTTCTCCCTGTGTTTTTGTGGGTCGTGCAGGGTCGCGCGGTTTCGTTAATCTTTTCAAAATCAGACTGGTTTGGTTATCTTGCAGTCTTTAAATCAACACCCACATTGTCTGAATGACTACCAACCCATAGCACTCATCCCCGTTGCCATGAAGTGCTTTGCGAGACTGGTTCTGGCTCAAATCAAAAACACTACCCCCCCCCCACATTCGACCCACATCAGTTTGCCTACCATCCCAAAAGGTCTACAGAGGGCGCCATTGCCACTGCCCTGCACTTTGCTCTGACCCACCTTGAACTTAACAACACATCTGTAACTGGACCCTGGACTTCTTGACCAACAGACCTCAGTCTGTTAGGTTAGGTCACCACACCTCCTCCACCCTGACCCTTAGCACAGGTGTCCCTCAAGGCTGTGTTCTGAGCCCCCTCCTTTTCTCCCTCTTTACCCACGACTGCCTGCCAACTCACACCTCAGATGTAATAGTTAAGTTTTCAGATGACACCACAGTCATAGGCCGTATCACCAACAATGACAAGACGGCCTACAGAGACAAGATTCAGCACCTCACATCATGGTGCACCACCAACAAGCTTGTCTTCAATGTGAAGAAGACAAAAGAGCTGATTGTGGACTTCAGGAGGACTAGAAGCTGCAGCCACCTCCCCCATACACATCAATGGGGTGGAAGTGGTGCATGTCTCCAGCTTTAAATTCCTTAGGGTCCACATCAGCGAGGACCTTTCCTGGATATCAAACACTCAGGCCCTTGTGAAAAAGGCCCAATAATGCCTGCATTTCCTGAGGAGGCTGAGGAGCGCCCATCTATCCCCCAAAATTCTCACCAACTTCTACCACTGCACCATAGAGAGCATCCTGACCAGTTGTATCTCAGTGTGGTATGGCAACTGCACACCAGTAGACCAGAAAGCTCTGCAGCGTGTCATCAAGGTGGCCCAGTATATCACTGGTACCCAGCTCCCAGCCATAAATGACATTTATCATAAACACTGCCTTCGAAGGGGTCTCAGCATCAGCAGAGATCCCACCCACCCCAACCATGGACTGTTCTCCCCCCTGCACTTTGGAAGGCGCTACAGGAGCCTCAGCACCCGCACTACCAGGCTCAAAAACAGCTTCTTTCCCCAAGCTGTTACCCACCTGAACCTGGCTATCCATTGAATGTCTGTAAATATGTTTATACTCATGCTTTTATTAAAACTTATCTTTAACATATAGTCTTCATCTGTATATATCTTACACTATGTTTGCTATGTTTGCCTATGTCTGTCTTGCACTGTTTGGCGAAGCCGCAGCCCTTATTTCATTTTTAACATGTGCCTACACATTGTTTTTAATGACAGTAAATTGAATTGAATTGAACTGAATTGAATTAAATTGAATTGAATTTAATTTAAGTTGTCCGTGGGAATGGTTGGCCAACAAGTGAGGGTGTCTCCCTGCCTTCAGACCAATTCCTACCGGGACAGGCTCCAACCTATTCTACAGCTGTCAGGCTACTTGGAAGTGAGTACTGTCCAATTAACAAACCACTGAAATACGACATTTGGTGTGATTGACACTTTGAAATCTTACTGCTGCCAAAGTCCCTTAAGGCACTCCCTTCCTCCATTCGGCTTAATGTTCAGTAGAAAAAAATTATGCATTTTATTCTCCCTGCTTTGTCCCACATATTACGCCCACATTCAGTATTACTTTGGCCATAGAAGGAATCAGTTTTTATGAAATGGATACACAGTGAATTTTGACCGATTGCTAATAATTTGCTGCAGAGAGAACTGTTGTTTATGTGCACTTTAATATACGCACGGCTGTTTTCAATGCATTTGCAGTGTAATTGCTTTTCCTGCAGGTATCTGTACAAACACTGCCTATAATTACTGTGTATAATGATGTGACGCTACACTGAAAAACAGTTGCTGTTCTCTGGCTCGCACCAAAAAAGTGGCAGGAATTAGTTACGCTTGGTGAGCAGTAAAAAAAACGAGATTTTGATTGTAAATTCATAAATGATTCCCAGACCTGAGCTGTTTTCATTGATCTCCAAATGTAATAAAATCTTTTTAGTCAAATACTGGGAACCCTGCCAGATTATAACAAATTTTGTTCCCCTCCCCACAGCTCAAACTGACAGTCCAAACAAATTCATAATTTGCCTGAGAGAGGAAGGCACACAGAATCATGCCTTCCCAAAACAAATCACAGCGATGACTGTTATATATGCACTCCTTTGCCCTATCTTTCACAATGGCATCCAAATAATACTCAGCCAAATATGCTGCAGCCAAAATCATTATCCCCCCACCCACCTAACTCTACACACACACACACACACACACACACACACACACACACACACACACACACACACACACACACACACACACACACACACCAAATGTTTAAAAAAAATCAACAGCTGTCAGGCTCAAAAGGACCTTACCTCCATCCCTCCTTCCAGCAGTTCTTAGATGCCTGCAGTCTGAGAGTGATTGCAGGCAGCAATTCGTCTTCTGCAAAGCCACGCAGTCTCTTTTTACTCCAACGTTAATAGACTTTTTCATATTTGGTCCTGTGTCTGGTTGGACCTGTGCATACCCTGAACAAAGCAAGGTTAATAGATGCTGTGTTCTGCTGAATTAGAAGATTAACTGCCCTAATGTCCTCCAGAGCTGAAAAAAAAAACTATGACAGACGTGCCACTTAACCGCATTTAATAGGATGATGCGGCAGTATTTTGTGACCACAGTTAAATAGAAGACGTAGTTGAAGTAACTACATGACCTTTCAAGGTAATTAGCATGTAGAGGAAAGGCTCATAAATAGAGATTTTATATATTGGCCTAATGTAGGCTTATGTACCGCAGCAAACTTTCTTTAATCTTACATCTTGGCCCATGTTTGATCCAACACTTTTTTCATCAGCCGTTGCAAAAAGGTCTGAGTACGTTCTGCCTTGGGGCTGACATCTATGTAAGCCATTTGAGCAAGGAATACAAATCAAAATCAACATGACAATCAGATTCAAATAGAATTGCGTGTAAACCCAGCACATTTCCCTACAACTGCCACTTTCAACCACCTTCAGAAGGTTAGAGGTCAGTTTGCTGCCTGCTATCATTGCATAGTTTGCTGAGCACTTAAAGTGGGGAGCCAAGTCTTCAGTGGGGCAGGCAATCTTTTGTGGCCTGGCTCCAGTGGTTTTTAATGCAGAAAGTTGGGAGGGGTTGGGGTGGTTATGAGTCATGTCTGTGTAATGATTTTATGATATTGAAAAGAGAAAATGACCAGAGCACTTCACACTCTTTACAATATTTGTTTGTACATTTTTATGCGAGTTAAAATCAGGGGAGGTGGTAAAGATTGAGGCAGTGACCGTGATGGTTTTGATCCTTATAACCCTGAATAATAGCATCAGGATTATTAACCCTGATTAATTAAGGGCATTAGTACCTCTGCTACACTCTTAGAGAAAGGTTCATCTTATTATTCACCTCACCTCTCTCATACACACTCCTCCTCCTCCTCCTCCTTTCCTCTAGTATAACCCCACCAGACGAGGGAGTAGAAGAAAAAGAGGATAAAGAAGAAACGAACAGCATGGTTTAATGAAAAGGGTATAGCCGCTTCATCAGCTTTTTGGGGGTGAGATATTAAGTTTTCAATGCAGGCAGTGGAGGGCAGTAGTGCAACACCACACTGGCGTTAACTGCCGTAGAAGAGGAAATGGCGTTGTAGTCGGAGAGCAAACTTGACACGAGGACACAAGAGGGTTAGTAAAGAAAAGGAAAAGGAAGAAAACATCAAATTGCTCAATTACGGCAGAGTCTAGTCAGTTATTGGGAACGTGGAAGGTGCATCTTTTTGGGACGATAGCCGCGACAAGAGAAGACGGGGTTTTCAAGGACCCACGTGAAAGTTAGGGATCGATCAGTATAACTAGCAGTGGTGTGGCTATCATTTGTTGCGACCAGACCTCGTCCTCTGGTCCAATTCTAACCAGCTCGCTTACATCATTGAGCTCACAGTCCCCTGGGAGGATGCAGTCGATGAAGCATACGAGCGTAAGAAGCTGCGGTACGCCAACCTAGCAGCCGAAGCAGAGGACAGAGGCTGGAAGGTGAAGGTGCGCCCTGTGGAGGCGGGTTGTAGGGGCTTTGTTGCCAGCTCCACAGCAAAACTCCTGAGGGAACTAGGAGTCAGGGGGCAGGCCCACAGGAGAGTGATCAAAGAGCTAGCCAACACTGCTGAGAGGACTAGCCACTGGATCTGGCTCAAAAGGAGAGACGCCGTCTGGGCTGCCAGGGTGAACAGCTAACCACAGGTCACACACCCAGGACCGATCAACCTGTGGTGGGCCTGCCTCAGCGGAGGGTGTCTTGTGATAAAAGGCCGAAACACCCTGTGATGCTGAGGTACACAACTGATGATGTGTCCTGGTGGTGGCAATGTCACCTTGGCAGACATCTCCAGTTTGATCTCCACTGAATCTGTTGCAGTGCAAACACTAGGGATTTTAACAACCAGTCTTTTTTTGAATCTTGTTGCATCTCAAAGCGTCAGAGAGACAGAGCCCTTAAGATTGATGTATTTAAATAGTATTGCTGTGTGGTTTGCTTCCCACTCGGATCAAAAGCAAGGATGAAGGGGGGTGATAAGTTGCGTGCCTCTGAGTCATTTCGGGACGTTGCAGGTGTATGTGAGGAATGACGAGATTCCGAGAAGGAAGGAGGGGGACATTAACTCTGTGTGTTTTATTTTTGAAGGGGGGAAGAGTGCACCATGAGTATTTCTGTTACAGGGTGAGGCCATATGAGAGAGCTCCTCACAGATGTTTTTTGTTGTCAAGAATATGGACATGTTGCTGCAGTTAATAGGGGAGTCGGAAGATGTGGGCGATATGGGAAGGACAACTGCAAAGTTGGAAGAGTGTAAAGTTGAGAAGGAGCATGCGCAGAGCCTTCACTGCAAGGGAACCATGATACGGGGTCAGCACAGTGTCCAAAAATAATGAAGGAAGAGAAAATGAATACGATGAGGGCATAATTCGGATTGTCTTATGCTGACGCTGCTGAGAGAATGGAGGGAAATGGCGAGATGGTGGAAGTGCAAAAAGAAACGGAGCAGAGAAGGAGTGGAGCTGAGCAGAATATACAATCCGGTGAATAGAAGAAGAGACACTTCCGGTGTGGGAAAATGGCGGCGAACATGAATGATAGACACGTCCGGTGTGGGAAAATGGCGGCACGAACACACATTTGCGGCGGCCTCCCCCAGTTCCGACTATGCAGCGTCTTTATCCATGTCTACGTCTGCGTCTGAGTTTGTGTCATCGTGTGAAGAATTATGTCTGTGATCGTCGATTTCGTTTGATGGCTGGGAGAGCTGGCGTTGGATCGGCTGGGAGAGCTTGGCCTGCTGCGTCCTGTGGGCCGAGGGACCACGGCCCTGCCTGGAGCTTGCGCCCGAAGAGGAAACAGCGAGGGCGTGTTGACAGGACACGGACGCAGGGCAGGCTAAGCTAGCTGCTAGCCAATGCAGACCGGCGGTTCCGATAACACCGAGGGCGGTCTGGCGACTGTTTTGCCTGGCGTCAACTGTGCAGTATTTTTGTGTGCGTCTGCGTTTGTGTCGTCGTGTGGAGTAGGGGGGAGGTGTGTCGGAGGTGTCTGGCTGGGGCAGCTGGCGTTGGATCGGCTGAGGGAGCCTGGTCTGCTGGGACAGGCTGGGCTAGCCCATGCAGACCGGCGGTTCCGACAGTCATCCTGGCTGGCGTTCGCTCTCTGGACAGACATTTTTGGACTGTGTTGCAAATTTACTGAATGCACTGTGTTGTTGACTGTTTGTGTGTGGGGATTTTTTTCTCTTTCTCTCCGTTTTTGTATGTTTTTGGTGGTGTCGTTTTCTTTAGGATATGTGTTTTTGTCTTTTGTGTTGCGCATCTGTGGGCTAGGAGAAACGAAAGTTCGTCTCTTTCGTGTATGAAAGTACATGACTGAGATGACAATACATTGTTTCTGATTTCTGATTCTGAGTATAGACAAAAGATGTTTGGCATTCATTGCCATGGTCATAAATTGCGCTGCTAAACTAAAGGGGAAGTCGGGAAGTATCAAGATGGTGTTGGACGCTGCCAGGAGATAAGTGAATGTTGTGGACATATCTGGAAAAGATGTAGATCTTACACTAAACTCAAACTGGGTCTGTGTTGTAGAATGGATGATTTCGTCAATGTGAAGCGCTTTAGGTGGCTAGAAAAGCGCTATTCAACTGCAATGATTGTTATTATTATTGTAACCGGTTATTTTCTTGCCCGGTGCGGGAGTCGATATGGGGTGTACTGCACCACAAGGCGACATCACTAACCGCTCGGCTAAAGGGTCAGACCCGTTAGCGAGGGACTAACGTGTCTTATTAGTAGTTTACAGTCGTCACCCTCCCCGGAAGCGCGCCCTCGCGCTTTGTTATTCCCGCGCTCCGAAGAGACTTCTGAGGATCTCCACACTTCCGGATCCCACCGCTGCCACCAATGTAACCGAGGGTTTGTAGATGTCGCCTGTACTGTATGAAACTATAAAATAACAAATACGGAGGTTCCACTTTCACACGAGGACCACTTTATTTGGATTTTCCCCCCAACAGAACTCCACAGCAACAACACTGCGTACAGCACTTCCGCTCTCTCTTCAGCCTTCAAAACAAGAGCTCAAGGCATATACTGTGGCAACAGCTTATAACAGGAACTTAAAATCACTAACAGGCTAAGTCCAGAAAAATAGGTTAGATTATTATTATTAGTATGTCATGAATGGTATCTCTTTGGGTGTACCACAACGTAAATAAACATCTTACATTTCAGTAGGTGGCGGTAATGCAACATTTCGGATGCGAACCGCCGATAAAAATCAAGAAGAGAAGGCAGCAGAGGAAGAAGAAAAGCTGCCGCAGAAACACAAGAAGAAGAAGCAACAAAACCACACAACGGGGAAGAAGCCATGGCAAATGACAAGGTTGTGTCCTCAAATTGACTACTTGGTTAACTAAACTTTAAAGTGGAAATGTCACTAGACATTTTTATCGCCGCTTGGGCAAGCCTTCGTGATACAGGAGGTGCAATAACTGGTTTGAAAGCTTTTTGGCTGTCAGCTCGAAGGCTCAGCCAATAATAGCATACCACCGAGGCTAACGACATTAAAAGTTAAAAGTTCACTAACCCTAACCTAACGCAGTTTTTATAAAGTTTTGTTGTCAACATTGTGAACAGAACAAAGAAAAATAGGTAAAACCGGTCTACTTTTTCAGATCTGCCATTGACAAGTTAAGCTAACTGGACGGGGCTGTGCCAGTCATCTGTAGTTAAATCTGTAATTAACTTTGTGTGTGACAAATAAGACAAAAGACGTAACTAAGGTGTGCCGTAGATCGGTTACTAGGGAACCACCGCAGCAGCCAGCCTCCCGCAATCAAACAAAGCTTATATAACCCTTATAGCTTATACAACAGCCTAACGTGCAGTTCAGGGGAGCCTGATTTTAACCTGTTTAAGGACTGTACCCAAATTTACCTCTATTCAGTGGAAAGTCCTACACTTAACCCCTTATCAACCTAGTGTAGGAGGCGGGATTGAAAATGTATTGTGTCTCCCTGGTAGACATCACCCATTCCTCAAAGGCTGATATAGAGACCTGTGTACCCCCCCCCCCAGGTCCCAAATGCTCTCAGTGATCCATGTCCTTGTTTTGTTGTCCTGAGTGTTGTTATTGCTGATGTTTGCTAATAGTTTGTTTTGTCATGAACTAGCTTGCAGCTGTCAATGCTGTGGTTAAACCTGATAGGTGTATTCAGTAACAAGCAAAGTTACCAGCAATGACTAGGGTGTGTGTTGCGACCATCAACTTGGTCAATACTTACGTTACAACTCGGCTTTGTTTGGGATTTAGACACAGCCAGTGCAGCTGACCCATAGCGTTTTGCCTGTTTGCCTACTTTTAGATGTGAAGCAGCTCATGCACTGGGAAAGAGATCAGTCATTCATTCACATATTCATGGTTAACTAGTCCGTCTCTACAGGGAGGGGCAAAGAAGCAAAAAATTATAACAGAACTTTATGTTTAAAATATATGGCGTCAAGCTTGAGAGGCATGAAAATACAAAGATGTTGAAATATGTGAAAATTTCAAGTATAATGTAAAAATTAACAAGTCAGTATTGAGTCCCTGCGAGTCCCCTAGATGAATCATATTATTTATCCTCCTGCTATGAGCTGCTTGTGACCACTGTTGCCAATTTGGCATTTTCTTTGCCAGATTTAGTGACTTTTCAGACCCCCTTGTTGACTTAATTCCTCATGAGAGGCTAGGAAACCAAACTGTAATGTTTTTTGATCTTGGGGATAATGTTTGTGTAAAGTGATGTTGAAGCACGTAAGATAGCTCTTTCTGCACTTCACGTACTAACAAAAGTTGAGTCTGTTGCGAGGATGTTGCTGTGATTCTTCCCCAGTTCTGCAACACTCATATAGGGCCACCTCACTAAAAGAGCTGAAGTCCAGGCTGTGGAAAATTATTGAAATTATGTTAGTAGTTTATTAATCTAGACTGGTGTGCATAGATCCTCTGCCTCCTGTAAATTTGAAATAGTCCATCAGTGATGTAAATAGGTTTTCAATGCAGTGAGTCCCTGGGACTGACAGGTGGTCATTTGAGTGGGTCCCAGAGAAATTGAGTGGGACCCCGCTCCCCAATAAACTTTTTTTTTTTTTACAAATTGTAGTGTTAAACTTGTGTTTGATATAGTTATGGTTATATTTATGTATGTGTTGAACATGTATCTGACAAACAAATAAAATCCCAAATCTGAAAACTTTATTTACAAAACAATGTCTTCTCATGACATACTGCAAGATTCAAATAAACAAAATAGTGTCTGTAGCAACATAATGGTACCAAAATCAGTTATCAAATAGGAGAGTTGAGTATAAAACGTGAACAAAATATTATTCAACTAACAACAAAATAGTGTCTGTAGCACCAAAATTTATTATCGTGCACTGTATAAAGCCTTAGCTCATCGGTCAGCATCGACATAAGTGACAGTTGCCACATGAGTTTATTCACCAATACCAAATTTGTAGCTTTGATTGCTGAAATGAAATCTGTGCAGCGAGCTTGTTGCAGCTAAAGTAGTATGTCGCGATGATTGAACATGGGATGGTGATCGGTGGCGAGGTTTCTTTCATCTATTTCTAAGATTTCAACATGGATTTGTTGTTCACAATGTAGCATTATCAGGGAAGAAAATAGGGTGCGTCCCCTGGACGTGTCCATAGTGAGTTTATTGCGTCCTTGCGGATTTTAATGCGTCGGAGACACAGGACACATACCTATTTACAGCACTAGTCCATCATTTTGTCTCTCCCTCTGCCACTGTAGCTCTTTCTCTCCCATGCCAAATTACATGCAGGTGAGATAGTTTGCAAAATTAGTTGATGGCATCATCTGGTGTGTTCTGTTTTTTAGACAGCCAATAGCTACTTTTCCTCCAGAAGAGCCCCTTAAGCATCTTGCTTAAAAGGCCCTTTGTCCACCAGAGACCTCTCACTGGATGTGAGCACTTAAAGCACTGTGTGAAAAGCAGGTGCTGAGAAGAGATGCTTAGTAGCTGTTGTCACTCAATGAGATGTGTTAAAATATCCCTGATTTCCCCCCCCCCCAATTTCATATGTCCAGTTCCCCGTTCATCTAAGTCTCTGCCATGGCTCAACGCCCACAGTGGTTGGTGAAGATGTGTACTACCAAGTGTGTCATTATACACATGTGGAGTTGGCAACTGCTTCTTTTCATCTACATTTCATACTGTAGAACTAGTGGTCACTCGCGTTAGGTAATGATGTCAGATGTTCATGTACATGGTTGACTTTGCTGATTCAAGAGAATTCTTGGCCTATTCATTACCACAAAAACTTTAATTCGCTTACAATATAGTAGTGTTTAAAAAAAACATTGTTGTATGCCATTTAATTCAATCTAAAAATACAGATAATACCTTTAATTAGTTGCAGGTTTTTACACGTTTTCATACAGTGATTGCTGTCATTGTTTTTTTTAGTTAACCAGAGCTAATTGTAATGACCCGTGTGTGTGTGTGTGTGTGTGTGTGTGTGTGTGTGTGTGTGTGTACAGAGTCCTCTGGGCCAGCTTAAGGACCTGGTGGAGCTTAAAGATCAGCTGGAAGACATCCAGAGACGAGTGGAAGATGAAATGCAAGCTGGGATACCGCCAGTAAGATGGACATACATGGTTTAAATGGCGTTGTCCATGGCCTTTGTTGATACAAAAGGAATAAAAAAATTAACTACATAAATCATTGCAACATGGGTACGGAGTGGACTTCCAAATGAAACAAGTACACATGGTGTCATTGATATGAGGCATTAATCCACACCGGACCTCACTGCATTGAGAGCCTTTGCTAGTATGTAGAGAAAGCAGTCGTGAGAAAATCTTGCCACTTTCTGGCCCCTATAATTGTACAAAATGGATGCCCACCCATTTTGAGTACATTCATTTATAGCCTTGGGCTTTACCATAGGTCAGTTGTCTTACCTTCGCACCGATCACACTGGTGCCCAGTTTGAAGGTAAGACCCTAGGACCTAGGCTGTTACGTAATATGTTCAAAATGGGTGTTCATTGATTAGTAAAAAGTTATAGCGGTGAGGAATTGCCAGAATTTTCTCACGACTACTTAGGATGTCAGTGTGTTGAGATCCTGTATGAGTTAGTGAAATAGCACTCTTACATAGCACCCCTGGTGCTGTACATGTGGCCAGCTCCCCCTTGTGGAAAGTCTTCAACCTGTTAAATGTAAGTGAGTAGGTGTGTGAGTGAGTTACAAGCCAGGTGCATGAGGTGCTTCTCATCTTAAAACAACATCCTAGGGGACATGGCTTAGACTAACAAATAAAAAAAATGTACATTTTTATGAAGATTCTTTTTTTTTTTGTCCTGTATTTACTGTTTGAGTTGTCCTGATTAGATCACTGAACATTGAACAGCAGTTCTGTTGTTGTGCTTCGTTCTATGTAATGTAAATGTAAAATAGCCTTGAACAACATACACAACATTATGGGCAATGAAATACCTGCATTATTTTGTAACATCCATTAAAAAAATGTAGTATTCAAAGCATTTCCTTTGTCTATTTTTTTCATCTATTTCCCTCTTTCTATTGAACTCCATCCCTCTGACTGCTTTCATTCTCTTCCCTTCTCTTCTCTTCTCTTCTCCAGGGTGGCAGTCTGCTGGCCTCGCCATTCCTGAAGGGTTTCATGGCTGGTTACATTGTTGCAAAACTACGCTCCTCAGCGTTGCTGGGTGTTGCTGTCGGAACATGCACAGGAATCTATGCGGCACAGAACTACGCTGTGCCGGATATCGAACAAACCCTCAAAGACTACGTCAGCAGCTTCAGAGGAGGAAGCAAGTGAGAGAAGGGAGGGAGAGCTGAGGACAGGTGAGAGGAGGAGGAGAGAAAGGGATAGATGGAGAGAAGAGAGGGCGAGAGGTGGTAATGATGCGGGGGGGGGGGGGTGTCGATACTCTGCAACTGCACAAAAGAGCAAAACTGAATTCGATCCTGGTTCCAGTATATCAAATATATTTGCTTTTTGTAAGCCCATTTGACCTGCCACAAAGAAGACTGGCTTCTAAAGTACAAAGCTGGCATATGAGATAAGGTTTAAAGAAAAGTTCCTTATTTTGGAAATGCAATTCAAGCTTCAGCAGCTGAAGTTTTTGGGAACAAAAGTGATCTCAACTAGATTTGTGAGAAAAGGATCACATTCTAGGAACTAAAGACAAAGTACTAATTTACACCCACTTCATTAAAAAATATTGAAATGCACTTTCAAAGCTCAAGCTAAGTCCCAGGTCTGAAACAATTTAATCAAATGAGACAAGGCAAGATATTAAAGTACAAAGAAAAAAAAACTTGGAAGTTGGTGGTGAGGGAATATTAAAGCTAGCTGCGTCTGCATCTAGCTCTATGGAAATATTGTCTCGGATAACTTATGTGGTCAAAGTGTAGCTTTAGACAAACTATTCACTGCCTAAAGGTAGTATAGGTTCTTTTGAATTTCCACATTGTTTACAGGTGTCCGCCTGAACATATGCAGCATGTTTTACGAGCTGAGGATTTGCACAATGTGTTCCTGTGGGAACCACAGACTTTTCTCAGTGGATTTAGATGGTATCATGTTGGTAGCAGATTTTTTTTTTCCTCCAACAGGAAATTTTGCCTTTCGAAAAAGCATGCAGGAAACAATGCTTGGATGTTGGTAGTATCTGAAAATAGAGCACGTACTATCTGAAACGGGGTATGGTTGGGCAAAGTGTGCATGCCAAAACAACTTAAATATTAATTTATGCTAGTTTATAAGATGCTTTCGATAGCTGTTGCTTGGTAGAAATAACTTTTGTTGGTATTATTAGCAGAGATTTTGCATGTTTTTTTTGTTATTTTTTTTTCCCCAAATTTGTTTTTCAGTGTTTGCAGAATCTCACACACCACCATATAACGCTTATCAATTGATTGGATCATAACTTTGGAATGGCCACGTCACTGCCACGTTATCAAACATCTGGTTAACTTGGAGGGAACAGAACCCTTTGCCAAAGCATAAATACTAAATGTCACACAACACTTCAGTTTCAGTTGTGCGACTGGTGTTAAGACACCAGGTATGAATTTAACTTTGGGCTGCCCATGGTGCTTACGTTTACTTAGACTTGAACTAAATCATCTCTTGCCAAATGTGCAATAGTCTTTCCTGACAGGATTTGGCTTTATATTTCATATGCTGATAATAAGAGTCGTTCTACTAAGAGCTAGCTCTGTGGTGTTTAGGGGTAAAAATGGATGTTGAATGTAATATTATCTGGGGGCAGTTGGAAATTGTTCCCCCCCCCCTTTTTTTCTCACCAGTTGTATCTGGCCAATTACCCCACTCTTCCAAGCTGTCCCGGTCACTGCTCCACCGCCTCTGCCGATCCGGAGAGGGCTGCAGACTACCACATGCCTCCTCCGATACATGTGGAGTTGCCAGCCGCTTCTTTTCACCTGACAGTGAGGAGTTTTGCCAGGGGGACGTAGCACGTGGGAGGATCACGCTATTCCCCCCAGTCCCCCCCCCCCAGCGCCCCGACCAGCCAGAGGAGGCGCTACTGCAGCGACCAGGACACATCATTATGTAGGCTCTAAAAGGGTCTATTACCCTGTTCTTCTGAGCCGTCCCGGCAGCTGCTCCACCCCCTCTGCCGATCCAAGGAGGGCTGCAGACTACTACATGCCTCCTCCGATACATGTGGAGTCACCAGCCGCTTCTTTTCACCTGACAGTGAGGAGTTTCGCCAGAGGCACATAGCGCGTGGGAAGATCCTCCCCCCGCCCCGACCGACCAACCAACCAACCAACCAACCAGAGAAGGCGCTAGTGCAGCGACCAGGACGCATACCCACATACGGCTTCCCACCCGCAGACACGGCCAATTATGACTGTAGGGATGCCCGACCAAGCCGGAGGTAACACATGGATTCGAACCGGCAATCCCTGTGTTGGTAGGCAACGTATTAGACTCCCACACCACCCAGACACCCTCCATTAAGGTCAATTTTGTGCCATGTCATTGCTGCTGTCATTGTTTTAATGACATGAAAGTCAACTTGTTGAATAGAATCAATGACAAAACAATACCCTAATGGGTTTTTAAGCATTAGTCCATTGCTGCCTATTGTTTAGAGTGGAGATAGCCGTGAATTTTGGTTGTTTTTTTTCCCCCGTTGTTCATCGCACTGGTTGTCGTGGTGGTTTTTGGCTCAGAGCTGTTTTACTTGTCAAGGAACAGTTAATAAAGTTAAAGCTAATTCTTAATTTTCAATTTTTATTTTTCCTTTATTTGTGCCTTTTTCATACGCCCACATTCTTGTTGTTTTTATGATTGATTATCTATGTGAGCAAAATACCAAATGTAATTCTTTTTATGTGCAAACTTATCTGACAATCACTAATTCTGATTCAAACCTAATGACGAATCACATATGAGCTTATGTGGGGCAGGAGACGCCCTTGCAAATCCTATCTCAGGCACATGTTGTGTTCATTGACTTTTCTTCTGGAAGGTTTATCTCACACCTGGAAGGTTTATCTCACACTTGGAAGGTTTATCTCACACCACCTTCAACATTGTATTATCTTAACAGATCAACCAGAATATCTTATTATTCTGAAATCCTTTCGGCAGTCCAAATTTTTTTTTTAAAAAATCGGTGGAAGTGAAACAGGTTTCTCTACCTTTTGCATAACAAGCTTTCCAACTAAATGGAAAATCCTCAGCTGGCTCAACTCCTGTCCTTTTGAAAAGAGAAATCTGGAGAGTGGGGGATACTCTAGTTAGCAACTTTCTTTCTTTTCTTTTTTTTGGATTTTCCCCTTTTTTCTTCCAATTGTACTTGGCCAATTACCCCACTCTTCCGAGCCATCCTGGTCGCTGCTCCACCCCTCTGCTGATCCGGGGAGGGCTGCAGACTACCACATGTCTCCTCTAATACATGTGGAGTCACCAGCTGCTCCTTTTTACCTGACAGTGAGGAGTTTCGCCAGGGAGACGTAGCGCGTGGGAAGATCACGCTATTCCCCCCAGCCCCCCCCCTTCCGAACAGGTGCCCTGACCAACCAAAGGAGGCGCTAGTGCAGCGACCAGGACACATACAGCCATCCGGCTTCCCATCCACAGACACGGCCAATTGTGTCTGTAGGGACGCCCGACCAAGCTTGAGGTAACACGGGTATTCGAACCGACGAGCCCCGTGTTGGTAGGCAACGGAATAGACTATCATGGCACCCGGACTCCAGCAACTTTATTTCTGTCACTACCACCCAGCAACCCCTACTGATATTTGTCATGCAATACTTGTAAGAAAGCTGAAAATCACACATAGCCCCTTTAAATCAACCCATTGACTTAAATGGGGACCTGTGAATTTGAGTCACCGAGTCAGTGCTGTACCCATTTTAATGCATAGTGTTTACAGTTAAGTGGAAAGTTTACTTTCTACCCAATGGGAATGATGTGGTTTGATCAGGATTTTATCACACTGCGCTTCTATGCTGTAATGAGATTTTCCAATGAAAAAAATGGTGCATATGTGGGGATGATTCATATGACCCATTTAAGATGTACTGTGTCTGCAATGATTGACCGAGTGGTGTTGTATGCATATTGCTGCTGTCTTTTAAAAGAAATTGAGAAAGGAATTTCTTTGCAGCTAATCCTACATTTTCGTAATGTTATACTGTGGGATTTGAGTGGATTTAATGAACCTAAATTATGGGACTTTTGCACATCAAGGAACATGTTCTTGCCCAATTTAAAAGCTAGGAAAAGGAGTTTTAAGTGTTTTCACGTGACAGAAATGCAAGGTATTACTGGAGTTGTGTTTCTGCCCTTTAAATGAATAATATTGCTGCTACGCACAGCCAAACCTGTTACTGGAGCTCGCCAAGGAAGCCATAAGATGTTATAACTCGGCTCATTTTCAGTTTGTACTCCTGATTTTTCTTGAAAGTGGTTGTTGCTCAGTAACTGCAGTACCTTTACCAATTTCATGCTTGTCGTCTGTGTATTCTCTGTATTGCCGTCTTGTGTCATTTATTGATTCATGTAGCTGCATGTTTTCTTTAGCTTTTTTAAAAAGTTTTTTTTTTCTTTCTCTGGGAGTATACTTTTTATATGCAATATAATTGTGAATGACAGCTTAATTAATGGTGCAGCATTTGTTGGACAGATCTGTTCCGTTGGTAAAACATGTCGTACATGTGATATTTTTGTTGTACATGCAATGAAGTAGGCACATTGGGCCTCAGCAGTCATCTCATCTGCCATCAAATGTTAAACTGAAACCAGCCTCAGCGGCTCCATTTTATCATAATAAAATAAAAGTTCATGACTTGAGTGTTCATTGGCCATGTCAAAGTAATATCTATCAACGGAGCATCTTTCACCCCATCTGCCCCACCCTCCATGATCCGAGTGACCACCTTCTTAACCAGCAGGTGATGAGTTAAGATTAACAGTAGTCATCATGGGGCGGCACCGGCATTACATTTTGCCCAAAATCTGTTGTTAGCTGGAAGTTACTCCCCTCGGATCTCAACATTACGCCCCCCAACCCGCCGCTCCCAATGCTGGAGTCCAGACTGGACGCCTCAGCTCCTGATCATGTAGTAAGGATCCCCTTGAAAATCAACAGGTTCTACTGCACTCAAAATGATTCACCAGTGTTTTTGTTTTATTAGGTCAGTCTGAAACAAAGTTAGATTTAAAACAATTATTTTAAACACGCATAGTAGAATTGACAAATCTCAACCCAAATAATGAGCTATAAGCACATAATCTGCAGGGGCATGTCTGCACCAGGGGGGCACATGATCAAGTTGGTCTCTGTACTTGTGGAAAAGGAGTGGGAACACTTACTTAATCTTAATTTAGGACAAGGGGAGGGGGGTATTATGTTGTTATCTTGGATTGTTAGACTACCCTGGTGCAGAGATAGGTAGCAAATGTATTATACCAGTTTGATCCAGTAAAAAGTTGAATATGCTTTAATAAAGAGCTTATGAGTTGACAAAGCAGTAATTACTGGGTTTCAGACATATCACTGGTTCAGTTGCTTGAAGCAGTTCTTGCAGCTCGAATTACTCATCTGGCAAACCTAGAAAAAATACACAAGTATTAAGACTTAGGCACATGCGCACTTAAAGACAGAAACACTTTGATAGCACAAGAGCACACAACACAGAGGGGCAAATAGATACCAGAATGTGGCTTTCTTTCAGCTTTATCAGTTCAGAGTTAAAGATAGCTGTCATTTACTGGTTGTGACAGAACCACAGCATTTTTTTTAAAAATTATTATTCAAACCTCAGCTTGCATATGACAGCCAATACATGGCGAAGGCTTTTTCAGGGTTCGCAGGCTTGACGAATTTTCCTTTACTGAACTACTCTTAACCATAAACGCTGCCAGCAAAGACCCTCTGTCATTCATAAACTCACAGCACTTTCTCTCAAACCTCAACTTCTCTTGCTTTTGTACAAATCTATCGTTCAGCCCATACTACTTTACTGTTCCCCCTGTTTTTTCACCACCCCAGCAGTCCCCAATATGAACCGGCTCATCTGCGTCTCGCGCAGCGCATCCAAAATCTTTGGCCTCCCCACACCCAACCTATCAGACCTCAGTAGCAAAGCCACGATACACGGAGCACCTACCATAACTCAGGATCCCACTCACCCCTAAACCACCCCAAACCCATTCACCTGCTTTCATCTGGTGTCAGGTGCAGGTCCCTCACCGGGAGACGGCCCGCTTTAAAAGGAGCTTCGTTCCTTCTGCCATCGAAGGTCTAAACTCACTGGACCTCCAAACTCGTGTTAATGTCTCCCTGTTCTCAGTGTATGTCGTGTGGTATGTATAGTATGTGTACATGTATTTACTGTATGTGAGGCTCTGTGCAAAAGGTGACAACAAAAATCCTAGACAATATAGTATCTATCTATCTAAGCAGAAAATGTACTAAACATAACCCTGAGATATGCAAAAACATACAAACCGCACATGCTTTCTTGGGTAAGAATACACATGCAAATAGCCTGTGGGAGCGGCACGTGTACTCACCACTGAGCTGTGCTACAGCAGGTGCAGCCATCACTCTGCTCAGATGCGCTGCGGAGATGCAGAAAGGCATAAAACTGTTAACTAACTGATCCTTTTTTTAAAAATTATTTATCCCCAATCAAACAAATCTAGTGTTGATAGGTGTATGAATGGGTTTTCTCAGGTAAGGATCTGAGACGTGTTGCTTGTAAGGTCCTAAATCACAGCTCTAAAATGCTTTTTCAAGATTCAAAGGTTTATTTGTCACATACTTCATGTACAAGTACAATCAGCTGTGAACTGATTTTTGTTTAGTAACTCCAAAACTGCAAACACACTAATAATAAACAAAAATACACATTAAAAGTTAAAAAATAGCCGGGGAGTATACAGAGGGTATAGCCTAATAATGTGCAGTTGCTATATACAACACAAGTACATGTAAATACAAGTACAAGTGTGCCAACAGACTGAATAAGTTAAGTGTAAAGTGAGGCAGAGTGGTAATGTGGTCAAAGTGGTCAACAGCATTTTCAGTATCAGACTGAAATTAACTCGGGAAGAAACTTTGCTGTTGTTCAAGAATCAGAGTTTATTCAGTAATGAGATGGCTGGACTCATAAAGCGAAGATACACCAAGGAATGTAACTCGCTGCAGGGGAGAGCTTGCCCCTACATTATGTGGCCTTGTTTAAAGACACTCAATCATCAATGAATGGCTGTCAAACCTCTGTGAGGACCTCTTTAACCCAGTCCTTTTAGCAAGCTCTCCATTAAACACGGGGTACGCAACTTTTTCCTCAGTGTCATTTGTGAAATGTTTCATATCGCTCTTACAGCTATGAGGAATTCAGATGGTCTGAGGGAAAATTGAGCTTACGTTTAACCCTGCATCCGTATTCAGGATCACAAAATCTGACTGATTGGTTGAGGCTGTACAGCTCCCGGTACGGCTACCAATCAGGGAAGGCCTCTGTGATGGGGCGGTCCGACTGCCTTGTCAGTCATGTGCGTGCACAGTTTTTTGTGAGCTACTTCATTTTTAAGAACAAAAGTGCCTCACGACATGAATGTTGGTGAAACTAAGAGATTTCACTGGAAAGAAATGTTTAGATTAAAAACTGTAATACTTTTTACTCCTCACGTTTGGGTAATGGACGGGTGGATGGACATACAGCTAAAGGTCATCACACTGTGCTGCTGCTTTGGAAATCATCCATCCATCCATCCATCCATTATCCAAGCCGCTTATCCCAATTGGGGTCGCGGGATGCTGGAGCCCATCCCAGCAGTCATTGGGCGGCAGGCGGGGAGGCTTTGGAAATAATAATATTCATAAATACTTCACCTATAAGTAAAACAGTGCTTCTCACTGGCAGTGTTGCTGTAAGTAAGATCTTTGTGAAAGAAAAATATTTTTTATGTGCATAGGTCACTAACGAAAATACTAATTTAGCCAGTTACAGCGGGGCAAACCCATGCACACGTGGAGCTGGGGGGTTTTTGGGGGGGGGGGTATGGGAGGGAAGGAACAAGCAGAGCAAGGGGGAGGAGTGTATTTTTGGGGGGATGCCCTGACAAAATTGTTTAATTCTCCAAAGTTCCCTACCTTCACTCTAAACCAAGGGTCTCTCTATGTGAGAAATGCATAAATGTAAAAAATAAAAACAAAAAACTTCGGGTTTGGACAGGGTTGAGGGTTGTGTGCACTTATGCGAACAATGTAGCTCACTTCTTCTTTTTTTGACTAGCTTTTGTTGTTTTGAGTAGATTTTAGTGTTGTTTTAATTGTGCTGGTTACCCTATGCACATCACGCGGCGGCAACAAATGTCCTTGCTCTGGAGAAAAATTGTCATAAATATGTCCCTTCAGTCATAATTTTAGGGTGTTTAACCAGGAAGTTGTTTCTCACCGCCGTTGACAGTGGATTGTTTGCATCCGTGTTCCCCAGATCTAGGAATCTCTTTGCCACTAGCGATGTCCACACACCAGCAGGATCTGATCCAGCACTGCGTGGCGTGGTAGAGGCCTTGCTCATCACATCTGGGCTTGAAAGATGGCACCGGCCCAGTCCTCAGTCCAGCTGCCTCCAGCTGGCAGCTGGTGACCAACTGAGAGGCTGAGGAGGAGAAGAGGGGAGAACAGGAGAGGGGAGGATGATGGTTTGCTGGGTACTGGCTGACTGACTCAGAGCACACAGGGAAAGAGCACTTATAGAGAGGAGATCGGGGACCAAATTTCATTTGGTGACATTTGTAAAGGAGGCTGCTTGCTCTTCACACAAAGTTTTCAATATTTAGCTTTCATTTAAGAATAAACTAGGAGCAAACTCACACTTTTACTTTTATCGACAGATAGGCCTGTTGATAGTAAGTTCACGATAATGGAAAAAGGTTGAGCAGGGGGGAAAAGGTGACGTTCAGACAGACAGGCAGGCAGACAGACAGAGTGTTACCTGCATCGTCCCCTGGAGCTGCGGTGGACCCATCCTGAAACATGATCAGAGAAATGGCATGGGAAATGAAAATACGGTGGAGTCCAACATAGCTGAAATTCCCCGCTGAGTATTGGCACATAAAGGTCACTATCAGTGTTGTAATTGTGGAATTCATTAGCCATTAATTCATTAATCCCATCCATAACCTAAATATGGACAAGATTTGCTCTACTGTTGGACTAAATGAAACAAAAAAACTGCAAAAAACTTTAAAATATACATCTATCACACTTTTTTTCTAGCCTGACCCCCTCGGTTTGACTAACAGAAAATGTCCTTAGATAAACAAAATGGGTGAACAAGCCACCAGTGGAGTGGCAGTGCCTCACCTAAAGACATGTCACTTTTAAATTGTCTTTACTTGTTTTTAATCCGAGACAGAAATTAAACATTCACTTCTCATTTCTCCCAGCGACTCAGTAAAACACGTCAACACTGTACTCATCTAGGGGAAGCACCGCACACTGCTCTGTTCCCCATTTTAGGTAGTGATGATGAATAGTTTTGCTTATGCTTCTTTTGGCTGCACAAGCCAAAGTAAGACCAGGAGTCGTTGCCTCTTGATTGACTTTACCTCATGAGCGGAAACGTCCGCCAGCTTGGTCATGAAGCCCAAGGGCACATGCATCTGCATAGGCATAGCCGCTGGAGTGGGGGAGACAGAGAGGAAGTTTGACTGAGAACGAGTCAAGATGAGGAAACGATCATAAAATTGAGAACAAGAAGTGAGTGGTGATAGAGATGCAAGTAGAGTGAGAGAAGGGGATTTTGGCTCAGTCTCAGACCAGTCGTTTCTCATTTGGCCTTATTGGACCTGCCTCTGTGCGCTCTTCTGAAGATGTTAGATTTGTTTCGCATGCTGGCAGCATATCTTCATTTTAACATCTTGAGTTAAATACGCGTGCATATTTCCTTTTATCCCCCATTCCTCCTGTCACACCCTGGCTTTTGGGAAACTTCCATTAATTTACAGAAAGACATAATTTAGCCCAACCAATACTTAAAATTATTCCCTATTACTCAAGTGCATTGCTTTAAGCAAAAACAAAAAAACACTTGGCTCATATTTCAGTCCATTTGACAACTAACTACATTATTATTATTCATTCATTAATTTTTTTCATTATCCAAACCGCTTATCCTTACTCAGGGTTGTGGGGATGCTGGAGCCTATCCCAGCAGTGGCAGGCGGGGTGACACCATGGACAGGCCGCCAGGCCATCACAGGGCTCACACACACACACACACACCTAGGGACAATTTAGTACGGCTGATTCACCTGACTTGGACTGTGGGAGGAAACCGGAGCACCCGGAGGAAACCCACACAGACATGGAGAGAACATGCAAGCGCCACACAGAGGACTACCTGGGATGACCCCCAAAATTGGACAATCTCGGGGTTCGAATCCAGGACCTTCTTGCTGTGAGGCGACTGTGCTAACCACTGTGCTGCCATGGCACGGTGGCAATAACTACATCATTATTAGACTGTGTTCATCACACATAAATATCACAGGTGACAGAGGAATCCCATGTTTTAACCCTTTGTTCTAATTATTTGGCAGCCTGCAATATCTGTGAGGCATTTAGCTGTAAGTTTAACCCTCTGTCATATTTACACGATAGAGGGCGCTGTATTTCCAGAATTGCAAAGGGAAAAAAAATGTCCTTCTCACCGACTCTTCCCCTTCTCATATCAACCTTCAGGTTTTGCTGCTGGTCCTCCAGAGATTTGATGTCATCCCTCTGGCTGAAGAGGAAGTAGGCTGTCAGAGCCTGGGCCGATATCAGCAGACAGGCCAGCACAGCGAGACCTGCCCCCATAAAGGCCCGGGAAGAAGACCTGCTGGGGGTGGGGGTGGGGGGGGGTAGACGAATGGAAGGAAAAATGCAAAATGAGGAATCAAATGAAAGAGAGACGGAAAGAGGTATTCAAATTTTCAGAGTGAAGAGGTTGGCTTTTATCGCCAAAAGAATAAGCACTTCTTTTCAACAACAACAACAACAACAACAACAACAACAGCAAGGAACACAAGGACGCTTTACACTAGATTAAAAAAAAAGATTAAAATTCGGCAATGTAAACTGTGAGTAAATAAAATCTGGTAAACACATGGTTAGGCTCTCACTTATGAACCAAGGCAAAGGAATCCCTGAGTGGAAGATTTGACACACACGTGGCTGTTTGGGAAGAAAGTGGAAGAGGAAATTCCACTCACATCTACCACGTAACAGAAATGAAAGTTTAAAAAAAAAAAGTTAGCTATCCAATTTTAGATTCTCCAATTTGAGCTATCACAGGAGCATTTTCTTAGATTTGGAAAATCTAAGAAATTTGGAAAAAGTCACCAAATCCACATTTTTCCATGGAGTGAAATATGAAATTGTGTTCTACCATGTCAAAGGCGTTATAGACGTACAGAAAAAATGATGAAACTATTGTAAACTACCAATAACACACGTTAGTCCCTAGCTAACGGGTCTGACCCTTTAGCTGAGCGGTTAGTGATGTCGCCTTGTGGTGCAGTACACCTCGTATCGAATCCCGCACCGGGCAACAAAATAACCGGTTACACTATCATCAGGACATGAGTAAACAATTAAATCTAAAACGAGCCTGATATTCTTGGAAATATGTCTTTTTCTCATGAAACCTGATTGAACGTCATCAATAACTGGATCCAATGCATTTTTAATTCGCTTAGCAATTATTGAGGCAAACATTTTGTAGTCATTATTCGGTAATGAACCAGGCCGCCAATTATCAATAAAAAGAAGATCATATTGGGTTTGGGAATTAAAGTAATCTAACCTTGTGTCAGTGAAGGTGGAAGAGTTCTGTAATGAATGAAAGGTCACGTGTTTAACTTGACCTACTCACGGGTGTACGTGCAGTGAGTGTGACGTATACAGGAAGTTAGAAGCGCATGTTATGAAGGTTGTATGTCGGATGAACGCTAGTAAAAGCTACACAGTTAAGAACCTACGAAGTCGGCTCGTTCTTGAATTATTCTTATGTCAGTAAGACAAGGCGTCTACGGACATTACATGGTGTCAGAATAGTCTGTGTATCTGAACACGAGCGGTCATGCCGAAGTTTAATCCGCCGAGTGAATTCAAGTTTGACTGCCCCGTTGAATGGCCGGAGTGGAAACAACGGTTTTCGCGCTTCAGGCTCGCGACAAAGCTGGATAAAGACGACGGGGAGATTCAAGTGAGTTCGCTGATTTATTCAATGGGAAGCGAGGCTGAAAAGATATTCAGCTCGTTTGACTTCGCGGCGGAGGGTGATAAAGTGGACTATGATATCGTACTGAAAAGGTTCGACGGCTACTTTATTCCCCGCCGTAACATCATCCATGAGAGGGCGGGCTTCTATCAACGTAGCCAGCAGCCAGGAGAAACAGCGGAGATGTACATCCGGACATTGTATGAGCTGTCTGAACACTGTGAGTTTGGGGACAAGAGGGATGAACATATCAGAGATCGTCTGGTAGTGGGCATAAAAGACAAAGTGCTCTCCCGTCAGTTCCAGCTCACAGCGGACCTTACTCTGGTGAAAGTCATTGAACAAGTGCGCCAGGCGGAGGCAATAACAAAGCAGCTCAGCCTCCAAGCTAACCAACCAGAGGCCCAGCTGGCTAACGTCAATGTTGTCCGACGGCGGGACGGACGCCAAAACAAAAAGGGCGGACAGCGTCATGGTGGCAGCAGATCTGCAACCAACAAAGTAGATGAATGCGGGAGGTGCGGCAAGACGCAGCACACCGATGAGCGGACGTGTCCTGCAACGAACAGTAAGTGCAACAAGTGTCATAAAAAGGGACATTGGGAGCGTGTATGTCACTCTAAAGCGGTGAGAGAAGTCACTGAGGAGGTTAAACAGCTGTACTTTCTGGGAGAAGTTGGCAAAGAGAGCAGTCAGGAAGATTGGACTGTTAGTTTAACAATAAGTGATGTACCAATAACCTTTAAAATTGACACGGGGGCTGACGCTACTGTTATCAACCGAGGGACATTTAAAAAGCTGAAGCCAAACATAAAACTGGGACCTCCTGACACATGCTTCATAAGCCCAGGAGGAAACATCAGCTGCATAGGACAGTTTCAAGCCACAACCAACTACAAGGAGAAACAATACTCCTTTCCAGTGTATGTGATCAAGGGGAGAGGCAGCTGTCTGCTGAGTCGTCCAGAGGCAGTGGAGATGGGTCTAGTGAAGCGGATGAATGAGGTCAGTGGAGTTTTCGGTTCAAGTGGACTGCTGAAAACAGACCCAGTGAAAATAGCTCTGGTGGAGGGTGCCCAGCCATACGCGGTGCATACAGCCAGACGGATACCGCTGCCACTTGTACCACTGGTTAAGAAAGAACTGCAGCGCATGGAAAATGAGGGCATTATTGAAAAAGTGACTCAGCCCACAGAATGGTGCGCCGCTATGGTGCCGGTGCTGAAACCGAACAAGAAAGAGGTTCGCTGCTGCGCTGACCTCAGGAGGCTGAATCGAGCGGTGAAACGTGAGAAATACGTGCTGCCCACTATGGAGGAAATAATGCCAAGGCTCGCAGGGTCAAAGTTCTTCACAACGTTGGATGCAGCAAGTGGGTTTTACCAGATCCCCTTGCATGAAGACAGCAGGGGGCTCACCACTTTCATCACCCCGTTTGGGAGGTATGCTTTCTGCCGCCTTCCATTTGGTATAACGAGTGCTCCAGAGATTTTCCAGAGAAAGATGGCGGAAACTCTGACCGGGCTAGAGGGCACAGAGGTGTACATGGATGACATCCTTATACATGGAGAGACTGAGGAAATCCATGACCGGCGCCTAGCAGAGGCGCTGGGGTTCATTGAAACAGCAGGTCTCAAACTTAACCAAGCGAAATGCAAGTTCAAACAGAAACAAGTCCGCTTCCTTGGTCATATCATCAACGAGGCAGGCATCAGACCTGACCCGGACAAAGTGGCCGGAATAGAGAACTTTCCTCAGCCCCAGAACGTGACGGAACTCAAGAGGTTCCTCGGGATGGTGAACTATTTGGCAAAATACGTCCCAGAGCTATCCACTGTAGGTCAGCCGCTTTATGGACTGCTTAAAGCAACGACAGAGTGGCTGTGGGGACCTGCACAGAACACAGCATTCCAAGACCTTAAAGCAGCACTCGCCACCGCCCCGGTACTCACCTTTTATGACGTCACTAAGGCTACGGTGGTGTCAGCAGATGCCAGCAGCTACGGGCTGGGAGGCGTTCTGCTCCAGCAGCACGGGGAACACTGGAAGCCCGTGGCCTACGGCTCCTGAAGGCTGAGTGATGCAGAGACAAGGTACGCACAGATCGAGAAAGAGTGCTTAGCCAGCGTCTGGGCATGTGAAAGGTTCGAGAAGTACTTGTTTGGGCTTGACAATTTCAGACTTGTCACCGATCATAAACCACTAGTGCCTCTCATGAACAGCAAAGACTTGGATAATGTGCCCATTAGGTGCCAGAGACTGTTAATGAGGCTGATGCGTTTCAATGCAGTGGCTGAATACGCACCAGGCAAAACTTTAGCTGTGGCTGATGCACTCTCCAGAGGCCCAGAGCAGTGCTACGGAGATGGTGCTTCTCATGATGATGTTGCAGCGCACATTGATGCCATCGTGTGCCAGGTGCCTGCCACACCTCAAAGGATGCAGGAGATAAAACAGAGCACGGATGGGGATCTGCAGCTCCAGACAGTGTTGGGCTTCATCAGACACGGCTGGCCTGAGTATGTCGATAAAGTGCCGGAGACAGTCAGAGACTTTTATCAGGTGAGAGGGGAGTTATCTGAGGTAGATGGTTTAGTCATCAGAGGCAGTCGTATCGTCATTCCCACAGAGATGAGGGAGGTGATCTTAGACAGAATACACGACGGGCACCAGGGGATAGTTAAGTGCAGAGAGAGAGCTAGCCAGTCAGTGTGGTGGCCCAAAATGACAGAGCACATTACAACAAAGATACAGCAATGTCAATTCTGCAGAGAACACAAGAACACACAGAGAAAAGAGCCTTTAATGTCAAGTGAGCTCCCATCCAGACCATGGCAGAAAGTTGGCATAGACCTGTGTGAGTACAAAAAGCAAAACTACTTGATAGTGTCTGACTATTATTCCAGGTTTTTGGAGATCCTAAATCTACCAACAACTACTAGCAGTCAGGTTGTAGCTAGGCTGAAGGCTACATTTGCACGTTTTGGTATCCCTGAAATTGTAGTTAGCGATAATGGGCCACAGCTAGTTTCAGAAGAGGTGAGGAGGTTCAGTGAGGATTACGGTTTCATCCATGTGACTTCAAGCCCACACTACCCCCAGAGTAATGGACAGGCAGAGAGGGCTGTTCAGATAGCCAAAAGCATATTAAGGCAGGAAGACCCTCTCCTCGCCCTGTTGACATACAGAGCTACACCCTCTTCTTCCACTGGAGCCAGTCCAGCGGAATTGCTCATGGGTAGGAGACTCAGAACCACCTTACCCACATTGCAGCATAACCTGAAACCGGCCTGGCCTAAAGAGGAACTGATCAAAACCGCTGACGCCGCAGCCAAATCGAGGCAGGCTTTCTACTACAACCGCAGGAACGGCGTGCGGACACTGCGCCCACTGAACTCGGGTGACGCAGTACTCACCAAACTTGATGGACAGAAAACATGGACAATGCCAGCAGTTGTTCACAGTCAGAGCTCCACTCCCAGATCCTACATAGTGGAGACAGCTCAAGGTGAACATTACAGAAGGAACAGGCGCCACCTGTTGGCCACACCTAAAACACTCACCTTTGTCAGCAGGGATCCTGACCATGTCACTCCAGGGGAGAGTGGAAACACGGATGAATCCCGAGCAACAGAAATGCCAACTTCCACACCATATGTTACTCGCTCTGGCAGGGTGAGCAAGCCTGCAATCCGGCTGGATTTGTGAGGCGTATGGACTTGTGTACTGTGGGGGATTTTTTATTTTTTTTGTGAAAAGGGGGGTGATATACAGGTTAGAAAATCATCTTAGAGGGGGAGATGTAATGAATGAAAGGTCACGTGTTTAACTTGACCTACTCACGGGTGTACGTGCAGTGCGTGTGACGTATACAGGAAGTTAGAAGCGCATGTTATGAAGGTTGTATGTCGGATGAACGCTAGTAAAAGCTACACAGTTAAGAACCTACGAAGTCGGCTCGTTCTTGAATTATTCTTATGTCAGTAAGACAAGGCGTCTACGGACATTACAAGTTCTTTTTTCAATACTTTCTAAGATTACTTCAAGCAGGAAAAGAGCTAAATAGTCTGTAAAAGCCTGACAAAATTCTGCAGAAAGGTCATCAACTCCAGGAGATTTATTCATTTTGAGACGTTCAATTGCATAAACGTCTTCTTCTTCCCCTTCTTCCTCTGCTTCTTCTTCTTCTATCATCTTGACTAATGTGAGTGATATTGTTAAGGGAATCCAATAATTCCGCTTATTTTAACAATTTAGACAGGCATCATGGGAAAGTTGATATAATCCAACAACTTACTGCTAATGGCACTGTAATTGATGATTAAAAAAAGAATGGCTGATTATAGCTCTAATTTCTATAGTAATCACGTTATTATAATTATTAGGTATTATTAGTTCTTCTTCTTCTTCTTCGATTCATTAAAGAGATACTTTCATGCTGTTTCTGAGCACATCGATTAACAACAGGAAAAGTCGGATTTTGATGCAAGTATCTCTTTAACGTGAAATATTTGGGAGACCGCCCTATGCGCATGTGTAAGACTGGAGGGCGAGACCGCAAGGCAGGTCTCACGTGGTCTTTACGTCCACCATTTTCTACTCGTGGCTGTAAATATTGGTGAGCCACTGACTCCACTATGAGTCAGGTAAGCATTCGTTTTATATTGTTGTTTAAAATGTACCGCGCTGTGAAATAACATGCATTTCGTACGTCATATTGACTGCAATACGTGCAACAGACGCGATAACGTTAAGCGAAGTGACTTCAGCTCGGTTTTCAGTAGCGTCGGCGAGCTAGCTGGCTAGCTAGGTAGCCCCCCCCTTGTCTCTGTTCGTGATCGGGCAGACAGGAGGACGCCGCTCGCCGCAGGAGTGCAAGTGGAGTGGGTTTCTATGGTTACGTTGAACAGGGCCATAACCGCGGGTCTTGCTTCATTAGCCGCGGAAACGTTTTTACTGCCAAAATATGCAATATTGTAGCGAGCGACCGGGGAGGCGATCGCTCCAACTGTCGGCGGCTCCGCGCTAGGGGAGCGCAAGGACGTTAATGTTCGTGTTCAAATTGTGTTTTAATATTGTTCTGTTCATGTCGTGATTATTGTTGTTTGTTTGGGGGGTTCGACTCGGACTGGGTAGACGACCATTTTACTGGGTGACTGTAGGGCCGTGACTCAGACTGGTGTTCAAAATAACGAACCGGACCAATACTGGAAGCCATCGTTCAGCAATCATGGGGCGGGGCAAAGTAAAGGCGCGCTCCGGGGGTCGTGCGGACGCGAGATCCGCCATTGCCTCTTGACTCCTTTTTCGTCAGTTCCGCTTGGTTCTGATAGGAGTGTTCAAATTAAACGGCACTCTCGGGGTCGTGCGGTGTGTGGGACATGAGAGTTGCGAGTAAGAGGTCTATCTCGCCATTCTTCCACGCCGGCTCGCAACGATATGAATTGTAATTACGGACACACACACACACACACACACACACACACACACACACACACACACACACACACACACACACTGTTAGCGCTGCTGCGACTTTCTCGCTTGGCTTGGCGACTTTTGTTTATGTACAGAAGCCCCACAGCTTCAGATCAGTGACAGTTCAGTTAAGCTCAGCAGGGACAATTAACCTTTTCTGACTTCTCCTTTGTTTGTGTAAGTGAGCGAACAAGATGAGACTCTGCTCAGATCTCTTCAACTGTAGAGCAGATTTATTGTCTTAACCAGGGGCGGTGTCAGGAATTGTTCACTGCAGTGTGGCTCAGCAGTTGCTATGTCATTGCATGGGGTCGCCTCCGGTGTCGGGGCTGTTGGGCGACCGTTTCTATTTTCATGTCGTCCCATCGTGGCTACTCGAGATCGCCGATATGTGATCTGATCGCCGGGGGAAGGAGGGAGTAGATGGCAAACTGGTTTGTTGTAGCAGTATCGCCACACAGCCGGGACGCGAACCCGTATCTCCTGCACCGCAAGCGACAACGTTAACCAGTCGACTAAAGGGTCCGACCCGTTAGTCAAGGACCAACGTGTCTACTTATCCACGCACGTTACAATATTTATTCGTTTTTATCTAAAGATTTGTTCTCTGTGTAGCGTTTTTTAAATTATTATTGACTTCCGAATTTGATTTGGATTAAAGGTTTTGAATAGTGATCTTGAGCCGTGGCTTAGTGTCTGACGGAGCTTTGAAATAATCGAACCTATAAGCGCCCGACTCAGGAAGGAGTCAGCCAGACATTTCCCCTTTCTTGGCTGAGATGTGTTTGCAAGATTTTTTTTTTTTTTTTGGATGGGAAGACCTTTCCCCAACCGGGGAAATCACCTTTGATGAATTAACACAGTTCTTGGAGAATAACGGTTTGGATTTGAGCAAAATTGTCACCGATGGGACTCCGTCAGTGGTGGGCCAGTACAAGGGCTTGGTAAGCAGGCTCGACGCTGTTAACCCAGCACGCTCAGCATTTCATTGCGTCATTCACAAATCAGTGTTGTGCGCTAGACCGTGTGGGGACATGAAAGAGGCGATGGATACTGTGACGACACTGGTAAAGTTCGTTCGCGAGAGTTCTAGCCTGCAACCTTGCCTTTTCAACGCATTGCGGGAGGAAATGTCTGTAGCTGGCGGGTAAGACCGGTGTTTACGTGTTGTCATGACAACACCAGAAGTCAGTATGCGCGGTATTTTATTGTGATTCCTTTTTGATGCAATTATCTTAAATCCTGTTTACTGTAATGTCGGGTGCTTTGTGAGTTAAACCCATTATTATGCTGCCTTTTGTTAACTTCATGATAATGAACGATTTTTTATTGTAAGTCACATGACCACATTATCTGGAAGTTTTAGGCAAAGGTCAGAAAAGGCAAGGGAATTGCCGAATGCAAACATTGAGGTTTTTTTTGGGGGGGGGGGGTCCCTCTTTTTCTCCCCAATTGTATCGGGCCAGTTGCTTCACTGTTACGAGCCGTTCTGATCTCTGCTCCACCTCCTCTGCCAGTCCGGGCAGGGCTGCAAAGTAAGCCACATGGCTCCTCTGATACATGTGGAGTCACCAGCCGCTTCTTTTCACCTGACAGTGAGGAGTTTCGCCAGTGGGACTTAGCGTGTGGGAGGGTCACGCTATTCCCCCCGAACAGGCACCCCAACAGACCAGAGGAGGCGCTAGTGCAGCGACCAGGACACATACCTGCATCCAGCTTCCCACCCGCAGACACGGCCAATTGTGTCTGTAGGGATGCCCGACCAAGCCGGAGGTAACATGGGGATTCGAACCGGCGAGCCCAGTGTTGGTAGGCAACGGAATAGATCGTCAAGCTACCTGGACACCCCTAAACATCAAACTTTTATACTCCCGTCTGTTATAATACTGCTGGTCTACCAGGTGAACATGGTAATTATTGATTGATTAAGTTACCTTATTAAGTATTTTTATACTTTGTAAGAAAATGAGACACGGTATTCATTTCTTTGTTGTTTTTGAGCTTTGTGCTTGAAATTGTTTAGTCTTCTAGTTTTCACGGTGTTCCATGATACGACAGGGAAGAATAAATGTGAATGTGGACATCAGTAAGAAGGATGGACTCTTTTATTTTTTCAATTTTTATTCTATTACTTTATTGATCCCTGTGGGGAAATTCTTCCTCTGCATTTAACCCATTGTAGCTGTGTAGCTAGGAGCAGTGGGCAGCTGCCGTGCAGCACCCAGGGACCAACTCCAGTTCGTCTTGCTGTACCTTGGTCAGGGGCACAGACGGGAGTATTAACCCTAACATGCATGTCTTTTTGATGGTGGGGGAAACCGGAGCACCCAGAGAAAAAACCCACGCAGACATTGGGAGAACATGCAAACTCCACACAGAAAGGACCTTGGATGACCCCGGGGTTCCAGTAACTACCCTGGTCATAAACTGGGGGAACAATGTCAGCAGAGCACAAGGATCTTTTGCTGCATAATGATGTTTGCTGGCTGAGCAAAGGCCCTGTGTTAGAGAGGGCGTGCGACCTGCATGATGTGTACTTTTTATCCAGTCTGTGGAGCCAAAAAGCCCAAGAATATCAGAAGTTTTTAATTGACAATAAGGTGATGGCATATGTTATTTTTTATGTGATATCATGTCTCATCTAAATCACCTTAATCTGCAATTACAAGCCAAGAACCACACTGTTGCAGACATAGACGAGGCGGTTGAAGCTTTCCAGTCAAAGCTGAACCTTTTGGAGAGAGACATTCATGGGAGGAAATTGCACTTTCCACGTCTGCGGGAGCATTGTGAAAACAACGAAATGGGGGAGGATCCAGCAATGAAGAATTTTTTTGATGAGCCTGGCAGAAAACTTCAAGGAATGATTTGAAAACTCCCCTAAACTCTCAAGCCGCTCTCGATTTCAGCTGATGGCCAGTGGACTGCACAGGCCAAAAGACTGGTACCTTCCGTAGATCAGGCAACTCTTAAGATGGAAGTCTTAGAGGTGGAAATGTCTGATTTGCTCAAAGCAAAACACAAGGACATTGGGGTGAATGACTTTTGGATCAACTTACTTCCCTAGGCTCGATTCGAAAACATGAGAACTGTTGGAATCCTCCTACTCACAATTTTCCCCTCCACGTACATAATCTGTACATTTAATAGGATCCAATTTCCCCTTGGGGATGAACACAGTATTCTGATTCTGATATGAGTCACAGTTTTCTTCAATGAACTTGATCAAGAACCAGGAAAGAAACAGACTCTCCAATGCACATCTTGGCCAATGCCTTAACAGCCAAAACAGAAAACAGGCCCGACATCAGAAGGATTGCCTCATCCTGTTGCTCTCACTTCTCTCACTGATTGGTGAATGAACATCCATTTATTTTTGTCCATGATTAAATGGTTGGGTTTGGACTTTTGTTTCAAGAGTGCTTTTTTTTGTGTGTGTGTGTGTGTGTGACGACCCTCAACACAGGCTTTGAGAAGCCCAGTCCTAAATTATTACTACCATCACCACCACCGCTACTACTACTACTACTGCTGCTACTACTACTACTATTAGTAGTAATAACATTAAAAATGGTAACGATGATAATAATATTAATTGTAATAGCAGCAACAACATCTTCACATAAAACAACTTTTACTGGCACAGTGGGGGGACGGGGGGACGGACGTTTTTGCCTTTGGCTTGGCATGCATGACATAATTTGGCCGTTGGGGAAAATTAATTGGGGAACCCTGTCCTATAGTGTGACTCTACCCTCCTTCTCAAGCTGCCATTTATCTCTTGTCATGGATGGTTGGTGTTGACCATGCTGAACTTATCTCTGAGCGTTTTCAATAAAAACACCTCAATCCGGTTTTGCCTCGTTTGTCTAGTGAGGAATCAAATGAAAAATAATTTTACCTTATTTCATTTCCAGTTTGAGCTGGACAAACATAAATCAATTCCACCTAATTTATATAATTATTTTATTTTAGCTGTGTTTTATAAAAATGTGTTGGACTAACTCAAATTATATTGCATGGATGTACTTGGTTAGAGTTGGGGCTACATGTATTTATTGGAAGGTGGCGCAGTGGTTAGTGCGGTCGCCTCACAGCAAGAAGGTCCTGGGTTTGAATCCTGGGGTAGTTCAGTCTTGGTGGTCGTCCCGGGTCATCTTCTGTGTGGAGTTTGCATTTTCCCCGTGTCTGCATGGGTTTCCTGCGGATGCTCCAGTTTCCTCCCACAGTCCAAAGACATGTAGGTCAAGTGAATCGGCCATACTAAATTGTACCAAGGTGTAAATGTGTGTGTGTGTGTGTGTGTGTGTGTTTGTGGCGGCCATGTGATGGCCTGGCGGCCCGTCCAGGGTGTCTCCTTGCCTGCAGCCCAATGATTGCTGGGATAGGCTCCAGCATCCCCTGAGATCCCTGAGAGCAGGAGAAGCAGTTTGGATAGTTGTTGGATGGAAATCCTCCCCACAATTTGCGTCCATCCAATGAGTTGTTTTTTTTTGAGTGGGTAGTGGGTACTGCCAGAAGCTCTCACTATCCAACAAGAATCAAACTGAACACAGTATATTTTCAAAACCTGAATGACGTGGAAATCCTGAAATAGACCGTCTACATATAGGGTGGGAATATGCTAATACTCCAGTAATGTTTTGTTCCGATACCGTTTTTTAGATGGTATTTACCCCTTTGATGAAAATCATACATACAACATGAGGGTTTGATATGAAAAAAGAATTAACAGTTGTAAGACACATCCAAACTTTGACCTATTTCAAGCGCGGGGGGGGTGTGTTCTAGCCCTATCAATGTAAGTTAAATTAAATTAAGCTTCCTTTATAAATCCCCTTGGGTAAATTCAGTCACTGCAAATTAACCTGTCCTAGCTGTGATCTGTGTAGCTTGGAGCAGTGGGCCGCTGCCTTCGTGCTGCGCCTGGGGACCAACTCCAGTTCTTAAGTTCAACTTCGTAAAAGACGATGGTCATTAATAGTTCTGGGGAAAAAAAATAGAATGAAGATACACTGTCTCTTATGCATGTACACAGAAGCACACTCCTTACCTGGCTGTTGGAGCTCCAGCATTGATGGTATCCCGGCTGGGATGTCTGATGAGGGGCTCGGTCTGGTTTTGGGGGTCCGTCATGTTCAATCACTCCTTAGAAACACAAACATGGAATTAGATTTGTTCCAAAAGTATCAAACAAAAGAATAAATAACCTGAAAGAAAAAAAAATTAAACATGGAGCTACATTTTACTAAATATTAGAAATGCGTTCAGAAGGAATTGCAATAAGATGGCAGTAATTGTAACTGAACTCAGAAATTGTATCCACTTTGAAATATTGTAACTGAGAGATTATTACTGTAATTGTATGGCCAGGTATGCTGACAAGAAATAACATAAGGGAACTGTCATTGTTGAAAGGTCATGTTTCACTGAAGCACAGAAAAACAGAATCTTTGTTGATCAGGATCAGAAACACTTTGTCATTTCATTTCATGTGTGCAAGTACATGAAATGAAACAAAACATCGTTGCCCACAGCAGTGCAGCACAAAGACAAAACACATATCCAGAAACTACAAGAACACATATATCCAAACTAACACATATATCTAAACTAAACTATATTTTTGAAACTAATTCTTTACAAACAACTCAACTTTGATATCAGAAATATATGACATCTAAAATGACAAAAATAATAAAACAATAATGAAAATAATACTGTTGACGTATGAACAAACATAAACGGTAATCAACTTTACCTTCGTTCAGGTAGCCGTCAATGGACTGTTGTGTAATCCTACTGAGTATGGTTTTTATCTGTTAAGTCTGAGGCGGAACTGAGAACTGCGCCTAGAGGACTGCCTTCAAGATGAAAATCTTTTTCTGATTGGTTGTTAATGTTCCTGCATCATTAGTTATCAGCTGGAGACTATTTGTAACCGAACGATCAAGGCAAACACAAATAACACTGTCAGAAGACTGTAGACTTTTGTTTCTTTCAGATATTTTACAAATTTTAAATTCCTGTCATTGATGAGAAGAGATTAAATGAATTCAGGATAAAAATGTAGAGAGATTTTATGGGGCGTTGTCTGCGCAGTTCTTTTAATGCCAATGCATTTGTTGATAGCCCTGAGAGCATGGTGACATGGTTGAGAGGTTTTTTTTGTGCATCTATTTTGAATAAATGGTAAATGGACTGCATTTTATATAGTGCTTTTCTAGTCTACTGACCACTCAAAGCGATTTTTTACGATGTATGCCTAGGTAATAGGTAAATATGTAAATATGATGTAATTTTCACTCAGTACGGCACAGATGTTACTATTTGGACCTGTGAAAACAACATTAACAAAAGTGAAGACAAAACTAAGCCAAATGTCCAGCTAGAGGCGATCATCTTGAATGTCTTCCTTGTTGAGCCTTTGCTGCCAACTCAACTGATGTAAAGTCAACACATTGCTTGTTGCGTCATTCACACGAATGTTACATCTAATAACATCTCAACAGAAGTAATGATGCCATTTACAAAAGTTTTTTGTGAGCAATGGCTTCACAAATGCTTTTAATTTCTCTTGAAAGTTTGGTTAGTCAGAGTCCTCCTGAACATCTGCATAGTATATTCACCTTTTTGATGCTTTCAGTTTACTGGCACTTATAAGTCAGCTACAAATCCATGAATATATGAATCTTAGAAACCTTTGTACTTGGTGATTTTAAAGGTTTGTGCCAGGTACGACTTTACCTGGGGGAAAACATGATATCACGCAGTAGCTTTTACATCCTCAATATGGCAGCCAAATGCAGCAGAGTTTGAAGTGGAAGCGAAGTTGTGGCAAGGAACCAGACATGGCAGAACAAATTAGTGAAAGGGATTTACCAAAAGATAGAACACATTTACCAACTAATACTAACATCATCAAAAGCTAAAACTCAAGTTCAGTCATGTTTTCTATGTCTAGCACTATATAAGAGGGGCTGATGACACCGCTTTACTGACTATTTCACTTTAAATCTGGGATTTGAATTGAACGCCTGTCTTTCCTTTATTCTGTGCAATATTATGATTTTGAGTATCCACCAGACAGAGACGTATTGATTAAAATGTTAGTGGCATTTTTTTCTAAGTTTGACACATACGGAAACTGTTCTGACATGAGGATGACGTAGACCACATGTACCCAGGAGGCTGACTAAACAAAAGGAAGTACCCCGTTGGCCTTTACTGTTGTATGATCTGGGAAATTCCTTTGCTTTGTGATAAAGTACCTGCTCTCCCCTGAAATATAATGTATATCATTACCACCCTCCAAGCATAGGTCTCTGCAGAGGGTAGTCAGTTCAATCAGCCTGGGCCTCTGTGGAAAGCTGTTGGGGTCATGATTCGTCTCATTTCCCCCGCTGTTGGACATTTTTAATATTTCCAGCCAACATTTATAAACACCATTGCAAATGTTAGTGGCGTTTAATTAAATACGGCCAATGCCTACAGACCAATTAAGGCAAATTAAGCCACTGCCTACAGACCCTAGAGCATTGTTCCAATTGATCAACAGGTGTGTGAGGGAGAGGAGTACCATTACTTGTGGGATTGCCTTGACAACCCCTGAATTGTTTTTTTTTTGTACACGTCACATTGAATTCATCAATGAATTCATTGTACTCTAGAAGATTTCCTCTTGAATCCATCAAATGTTAAATAGAAATACCTCTCTCCACCCAATCATAATAATATAAGGATTTTCTTTTAAACAAGATACATCTGTTATTCCAGATCGGAGAGCTGTGTGGAGTGAAATTGGGTTCATAAACCAGTTTCAAGTATAAGAGAGCCTGATGAAATTTAGACAGCTTAATAGATAGTTTAGCAGTACAGAAATCACATCCTAACAGAAAATCTATCCCACCGGACTTATTAAATATTTTAGAAGGAATATTAAACCTGATGTTGGCTTTATCAGAACGTGACCTCCAGCGTGCACTGGGGCGGTTTGCAGCTGAGTGTGAAATGGCTAGGATGAGAGTCAGCACCTCCAACTCTGAGGCCATGGTTCTCTACTGGAAACTGGTGGATTGCTCCCTCTGGGTTGGGGATGAGTTGTTGCCTCAAGTGAAGGAGTTCAAGTATCTCGGGGTCTTGTTCACAAGTGAGGGTAAGATGGAGCGGGAGATTGACAGGTGGATTGGTGCAGCATCAGCAGTAATGCGGATGTTGTACTGGACCGTTGTGGTGAAGAAGGAACTGAGCCGGAAGGCAAAGCTCTCACCAGTCAACCTTCGTTCCAACCCTCACCTATGGTCATGAGCTTTGGGTAGTGACCGATACAAGCGGCTGAAATGAGTTTCCTCCGTAGGGTGTCTGGGCTCAGCCTTAGAGATAGGGTGAGGAGCTCGGACATCCAGAGGGAGCTTGGAGAGCCGCTGCTCCTTCGCGTCGAAAGGAGCCAGTTGAGGTGGTTCGGGCATCTGATTAGGATGCCACCTGGGCTCCTTCCTTTGGAGGTTTACCGGGCACAGCCAACTGGGAGGAGACCCCGGGGTAGACCCAGAACTTGCTGGAGGGACTACATGTCCAATCTGGCCTGGGAAGGCCTTGGGATCCCCCAGGAGAAGCTGGAGGGCATTGCTGGGGAGAAGGACATCTGGAGTGCCCTACTTAGCTTGCTGCCACTGCCACTGCGACCCGACCCCGGAGAAGCGGCTGATGAATGAATGAATGAATGAATGAATACTAAACCAGAATCCATTATTATTTTGCATAAATTGTAACCATTTTGGTTTTTATCATTCCGTTCATTGCCTCATTGCCGATCACATTTAAGGCCCCTTCTTCTAACGATTTTACCACATCCCCTTTTCTAATATAATAATATCATCCATCCATCCATGATGTTTGTTTATCCAGATAAAGTTGAAATTTGTTTGATTAATTGATTTAATTAAATTGTCAGGAATGGCTAAGGAAAAAGCTGGGTACATAATTCTAGATAGTGTTTCAATTTTAGTAATCAAAATACAGCCAAAGATTGATAAATCCCTCCGTAACCAAGAATTGAGTATAGACTTACTTTTTAAAAAGTTTTTTATAACAGTCTAAATATTTAGTTCTTCTCTAGTTCTACATCCTATAATCTTGTTATAACCACTCCTAAGTATTTTATGGGTACGTATGGGCTCTGGGACTAGGGAATGAAGCAGTAAGTGGGGGTGGTTTGGAAGAGTAAAGCAAACTGTCTGGGGGTGGATGGAAATTTTAGGTGAAGGTCATTTCATCGGGTGTTGAGGAATGTGTGTGTGGGGGGGCATTTGAGAAGCAGAGCAGGCTTTCATACCACTGCGGATGACATTTCTTTAGGAAGTGTGTGTGTGTGTGTGTGTGTGTTTGTGTGTGTGTGTGTTTTGTGTCTGTGATTCCCCACAGCACATTTTAATCAGTTACCAACATCGCCTCATTTGATCGCCTTTGAATAATTTAAAGTATGGTCAGAGAAAGAGAATGAAAGTGAAAGTGAGAGAATGGCAACATTTAGAGGGAAAAAAACAAGACCTGGAGCCTGAAAAGAAGAGACGAGGAGTATTAAGAGGGAAGACAACACAAGAAAAATTATAATGAGAGCGAAAAATAGACACTTGAACAGGGATTAAAACATAAATACGAAATATGTTGTTTATCATTTAGTACCTCTTGATTATAAAACATTGGTAGTCTCTGAATTGAAATACAAAATGATTTTCGCTACACTAAGTCAATTTCTTATAAGCTTCTTTTCAATTGCAACGGACTTTCGAAATGAAAAATAAAATGTTCCAGTAATGCTGAAATTTTAGTGTTCTTCTACCATGGTAAATTTGTGGAACTTCAGGTTATTGATTGTCCTGCCATACCCCGCGATTGATCAAGAGGCCTGTCAAGCCAATTTTATTTGTATAGCCCAATATCACACATTACAAATTTGCCTCAAGGGGCTTAACAACAACACAACATCCAGTTAGCTTAAATCCTCCAAAGTTATCACTGAGTTGCCTTTGAGTCATTGGCTGGAATAAAAAAAACATGCATGGTGCACTCAGATTTCCAACATTCATGCGTTCCAGTCATGTGGTTGAGCACCCATTTGATGCCTGAACCGGGGGGCTAAGTACATCTGTCGCCATCTTACAATGCTTTGATTGCAAACCTTCTCAATTCATCGGTGAATTCAAAAGAAACCCTGTGGACAATCATCTCAGTGCTTTGAGACTAATGGGAAAAAACATGCAAAATCTCTCCTCAGAACTTATGAAGAACTGGAAATATTTGAGGATCCCTAGAGTAACTATGAAAAAGTGCAGGCGTATTATCTTTAACTTGTTTTATCTATTAATTTTTTCTCTATCATTTATGTTATATATTTTATTTTATACAAGTAAGCTTGTACCTTGTATGTTGAGAGATGCTTGCTGTCATGGTTTGTATGCCCTTATGTTTTGTAAATGAATCGCTTTCAATAAAAAAAGAAAAGAACAAGAAATCATCTGTGAGTAATACACATGGCCTTTGAAACTCCAGTTAATGGTCACACCCATTTTTGCATATGAAACTGGTCGTTATGCAACCGTATTGTTTATAAGGGGTGGGGATACCTGCAGTCAGTTTAGACTGAAGAGGTCACTCGATGAGGGATGAAACGTATATGTCAGTAAACGTTCTCGCCACATGAACTGATTCAACCTTTGATACCTCAGTAAAAAGCGGCGTTTTAAGCGGCGTTTTTGCGGTATAGAAACCGCGTGTTTAATTTTACCTCAGCAGAGCGCTGTTTTTGACGAATGAACCTTAAGAACCGGTACTTTTTTCTTTTCTTTTTTTACGAAACGCGTTTGGAAAGTGACGTATGTGTCCCTTTCTATTTGCCATATGTAGTTACGCCAGCCAGCGATATTAGTCATCGAACGAGACTAATCATGAACCCAAGGGCTTTCCGTAGCCCGTCAACATATTGTAGCGTTCCTTTAAGACCGTGTCACTGCTGTGATTGGTTGAACTCGAGCTGTTGCAGGAAGTGAAGTAAACGGAATTTAGACAACGGGTGTCGGTCTATATGCTTTTCACAAGGCACCACGTTTTCTAGCGTCATACCTGCACACAAACCGAGACAAGGTACATGTATCTATTCAACTCGTAACCATAGTGATTAAAATGTACCCGGGTGAATTCACGTCGCTGCCTAGCCGTTTAGCTAACCAAAAGCGCCAAATTCAAAAGAAAACGAGGACGATTAGACTTAACCTAACCGTCAAAAAAACGAATTAAGGAATAAAGTTCACCCTCTGACTCTAAATGCAGCCCAGGCGAGGGGCTCATGCATTCTGACTCGAATAATGTCAAGTCACATGCTAGCTACGGTCACTGTGCTTTTGTCAATGCTGTGTAGCTATGGTCACTTGTTTTGTCATTGAGAAAGTACAAAGAATAGCCAGTTGTCTTACCATAATTTGCAGACTGTATTTAATGACGCATCCTTTTCGAACAGATGATTCAAAGACTTAAAAGAACTACCTGCAAGGAAGTAAAATACACTGATATGGAGACAGATGAGTAAGTCTTCTTTTTTTTCTTTTCCCTTTTTCTCTTCTCTGCTGTTCTCAACATATAACAAATCTCTTAAGAGAAGTTACAGCATCCCTGATCAGATTTCACATTGAAATCTGGTAATTTAGTGATAACTCATAAGTAACCTTTATTATACCTTATTATAAATATGATAGAATGCAACAATTAGATTACTCATAGGATAAGCATTTGTGAGAACTTTGTGTGTTGTCTTTTATTCTATTCTATTCTATCCTACCATCAGGTCATTCTCACAGTCCATATGTAGTGATGAGGAGAGTGAAGAATGGAAACCATTAGAGTCCAAGGCCCCCAAAAGGACCACCAGTGTCACTGTGGGTTGTGAGAAGAAAGTAGCTGCCAAGAGACCTGCTAAACCTAAGGAGCCCAAAGAACCTAAAGTGCCCAAATTGGCCAAGGAACCTTCTGATAAGACAAAAGCACAGCGGAAACCTGTAACTGAGCGGAAACCACGAGCCCCGAAAGTCACAAAAAATCCCAGAGCCTCTGCGGTGGCAGGGAGGAAAAGGAAACAGTCTGATGGAGGTGAGGAGAGACAAAAGGATAAGAAAGCAAGAGAAGCAGAGCACCCAGAAGGCATTGCACTAGGAGTGGGTCCGTCAAGTGTCACAATGAAGGAGGAGGTGAGGCTGTACACTCTGTAAATATATATCATATATACGTACACACTTATGCTAGGCACACATATCCTGAGGAGGAGGTTTATGAGTGATTGGTCACAATCTTCCATCAATCCATCCATTATTTATACCTAGCTAATACAAGTTCAGGTCGTCGGGGTCAGGAGCTTATCCCAGTAGGCACTGGGCAAATGCAGAGAGACACCCTGGACAAGTCACCAGTCCATCACAGAGCTGATCACAATCCAAAACATACTGAACGGATTTAATGAAATTTCTACATGCACTCCAAAAACTGTGATTGTAATGGAATTAAGACAGTAACATGAATTAAGGCAGGACCCATGTAAGCCACAAACTGATTATATTAGTGTGATTTAACTTTCAATCAGAGTTAGCATAATCACATACAGTGCATCCGGAAAGTATTCACACCCCTTCACTTTCCCCACATTTTGTTATGTTACAGCCTTATTCCAAAATGGATTAAATTCCTTTTTTTCTCATCAATCTACACACAATACCCCATAATGACAAAGTGAAAAAGGTTTCGTAGAAATGTTTGCAAATTTATTAAAAATAAAAAACTGAAATATTGCATGTACATAAGTATTCACACCCTTTGCTATGACACGCAAAATTGAGCTCAGGTTCATCCTGTTTCCACTGATCATCCTTGAGATGTTTCTACATCTTGATTGGAGTCCACCTGTTGTAAATTCAATCGATTGGACATGATTTGGAAAGGCACACACCTGTCTATGTAAGGTCCCACTGTTAACGGTGCATGTCAGAGCAGAAACCAAGCCATGAAGTCAAAGGAATTGTCTGTGGACCTCCGAGACAGGATTGTATCGAGGCACAGATCTGGGGAAGGGTGCAAAAAAAATTCTATAGCTTTGAAGGTCCCGAAGAGCATAGTGGTCTCCATCATTCGTAAATGGAAGAAGTTTGGATCCACCAGGGCTCTTCCTAGAGCTGGCCACCCAGCCAAACTGAGCAACCGGGGGAGAAGGGCCTTGGTCAGGGAGGTGACCAAGAACCCGACGGTCACTCTGACAGAGCTCCAGCGTTTCTCTGTAGAGATGGGAGAACCTTCCAGAAGGACAACCATCTCTGCAGCACTCCACCAATCAGGCCTTTATGGTAGAGTGGCCAGACAGAAGCCTCTGCTCAGTAAAAGGCACATGACATCCCGCTTGGAGTTTGCCAGAAAGGACCTAAAGGACTCTCAGACCATGAGAAACAAGATTCTCTGGTCTGATGAAACCAAGATTGAAATCTTTGGCCTGAATGCCAAATGTCATGTCTGGAGGAAACCAGGCACCTCTCATAACCTTGCTAATACCGTCCCTGCAGTGAAGCATGGTGGTGGCAGCATCATGCTGTGGGGATGTTTTTCAGCGGCAGGAACTGGAAGACTAGTCAGGATCGAGGGAAAGATGAATGGAGCAAAGTACAGAGAGATCCTTGATGAAAACCTGCTCCACAGCGCTCAGGACCTCAGACTGGGGCAAAGGTTTACCTTTCAACATGACAATGACCCTAAGCACACAGCCAAGACAACGAAGGAGTGGCTTTGGGACAAGTCTGTGAATGTCCTTGAGTGGCCCAGCCAGAGCCCAGACTTGAACCCCATTGAACATCTCTGGAAAGACCTGAAAATAGCTGTGCAGCGACGCTCCCCATCTAACCTTACAGAGCTCGGGAGGATCTGCAGAGAAGAATGGGAGAAATACCCCAAATATAGGTGTGCCAAGCTTGTAGCTTCATACCCAAGAAGACTTGAGGCTGTAATCGCTGCCAAGGGTGCCTCAACCAAGTACTGAGTAAAGGGTGTGAACACTTATGTACACGCAATATTTCAGTTTTTTATTTTTAATAAATTTGCAAAAATTTCTACAAAACCTTATTCGTTTTGTCATTATGGAGTATTGTATGTAGATTGATGAGAAAAAAATGAATTTAATCCATTTTGGAATAAGACTGTAACATAACAAAATGTGGGAAAAATGAAGTGGTGTGAATACTTAACGGATGCACTGTATGTGGAGGACACTGATGTTACTTCAAAGAAGGTTGAACTGATTCAACCTTCTTTGATTTTCATAAAAATGATGAGGTTGCACATGGTAGTTGGTGATGGAGTGGATGGTCATGAGTACTGGGTCAGTAATTTTTTTTTTCATCATGTCTTATTGAGATCCTACAGTGACCACATGTCTCACTGGAAACTAGAAACGATCAGGGAAGGCGTTTTTGTATGGATTCATGTAAGAGTTTAATTACAGTATTGTCTAAATCTGAGTGTTTACAATAGGTGTATTTTTCTAAGTTTGTAAATGTAGGCTAGTCCATGAAATGCCGGACTCAGGAGTTGCACTTGAGCCACCAAGTGTCTAGAAGTTACGCCAGCTCCTGGTCATTTAAGCAATGCACTCGTTCCTTTGTGATTAGCAAGGGTGCTGAAACATGCATAATAAAATGCTTCAGATGACATAATTAAGATAATTAAGGGTATCACTCAGACCTCTGACCTGTTGGTGTAGACCTGGCTATGATTTTTTTTATAGTATCTGAAGTAAATGCCCCAGATAAATATATCTAGAAAATGTAAGGGGAGATTTAGTCTTGAATTCACTTTTGGAGCTTGGAAAAACACGTTTTTTTTTGTTTTTTGTTTTCCTGATGAAATATCAGCCCTGTACCACAGCCCTCCCTGTTGTCTAATAGCTTCACAGATCTTATCACTGTCATGTTTGTTTGAGTTGATCTTGTTCCATCAGTCTTTTATTTTTATCTTTTTTTTTCTTTTTGTATGTCTTTTAATATCTGTCTTACATAACTCCTTTTGTCTGTTAGAGGTTGTCATTTATTCTGCCTGAGGCACCTCCGGTGGGCAGATGGGCAGATGAGGTGGCATCAGGGTCAGGGTTGACAATGAAAAAAGAGGAGCCAGAGGAGGACTTCACGTTTGACCAGACCTATGGCAAGAAACATACGATTAGTGATGCCCTCCATGGGCTACCAACTGCACTGTCATCGACAAAGGCAAACACAATGAGGAATGAACTTAACATGAACTGGGACCCCATTGAGGTAAAGTGGAGTTTGTGTATGTGTGGGTATGTCCTTCTTATAATTTGTGTGTGTGACCTTATTTACATAAAATGTAACACTGCCATAGCTACTCTCTTCTTCCCCATTTGGCTACTAGGCTGATAATGTAAAATGTTATGTGTATCTTATTATATTTCCTTGGAAAGTTCTCCCTGAGAGTAGCCATTAAAGTCAGCAACTATAAACATGTTTATGATAGGGCTGCATGATATATCATTTCAGCATCGTCATCACAATGTGTGCATGCGCAATAATCACATCACAGGACGTGTGATGTGAAGTAAGGCAAGTTAACTCAAACACCTCATGCTACAACTTTTTGCTGCTTGATACAAAAGGAAAACTTGCATGGTTCTCATTTTCCATGACTAATCTACAAGAGAAGTCTTTCTGATGTAACATAATTAACTCTGATTTAAGGGCTCTTGGATACACGGAGTTTGTTGCAAGTGAGTAGGATGCAGGCTCTGCATCCACAGAAAACCATCAATCACAATCATTCATGATCAGTTCATCAAACAACAAAAGCAAGCCCTGCTTCAATCAATCAATCAATCAATCAATCAATCAATCAATCAATCAATCAATCAATCAATCAATCAATCAATCAATCAAATCTTACTTTATTCAGATACATGAGTCCATATTAAATAAACAACAAAAATACAACACAGTACCACAACAACAACAAAAAAAGCCAAAACAGCAGTTCACAAGTCCACAATGATTAAAACCTATACAGACATTTGTTCCAATGTTTCCAGAAACACGAGGAGTACCTTGTGTCACTTTGTGTAGGCCCAGTTAAGAACATTATCATTACATTCTTGGAATCAATTAACGGTCACATAAATTTGTACATAAAATTCCTCAACACAGCATGAAAGGTGGGAACATTACTAATCACAAACATATGACTTGCATTTGTCCATCTTGGAAGCTTGAGCAAGATTCTGAAAGCATCATTATATGCTACCTGCAGCTTTTCATTTTTGCTGTGCTATAATTTCACCACAAGTGGGCAGTATAGAGTGGCGTACAGAGTAGTTTTAGTGTCATCTGTACACATGAAATTAGTGTGCCAGCATATTGGCTTGTGCATACGGTTTGCAACACTGGCGCTGCACATCGTCATCACATAAATCATTCCTGATGATGTGACCCAAATGTCTTACTTTGTTTACCACATTTAGTGCTTGGTCTGCCACGAAGAATGAAGGAAAATTTTGCCTCTGATCCTCCTTGGTTTTAGCAAGCATGACAACACTCTTTTTAGAGTTAAATTCAATATTATGCTGCACACCATAACTTGAGCAGACTCTGAGCAGTTGCTGTAAGCCAGCATTATAAGGAGACGGGGCAACTAAGTCATCGGTGTACGTCAGATGGTTAATAAGACTATCCACCACCATACAGCCAGTCTTACACTCTTTTAACTTTTTGGAAAGATCATCCATATACAAGTTGAAGCGAACAGGTGACAGTATTCCACCTTGTCAGACCCCATTGGTCACTGGGAAGGATGCAGATATATTCTTACCCCATCTAACTTGCGTGAATTGATATGAATACCAAAAGTGCAAGATCCTTATCAAATGAGAGCGGACCCGTTGCTCTTGCAGTTTAACAAACAATTTACCATGATTAACTCGGTCAAAAGCTTTTGTTGCATCCAGAAAACATAAATACTGTAGTGTTATGTCTTCTATACTTACTAACAACTTCCTTCAGTGCATATGCACAAATCTGTGCCATATTTATTTTTAAAACCAAATTGTCAGTAGTTGATATGTATTCTTGAAGCCAGTCCAAGAGAATTCGTTCTAATACTTTGGATAGTATGCTAGCCAGAGCAATTGGCCTATAATTTTCTATGCTGGATATTTTACCGGTTTTGTCTTTGATTACTGGCACTAGTAAGACAAACAACATAGAGTCAGGTAGTATATGCCATGCATTAACAATCCAGAAAAACACATGGCAATTAACACTGAGATTCTATGGCTAGTATGCTTCAGGTGTTCTGCTGTTATTTGGTCAAGGCCACACGCTTTGTTCACTGACAAGTTCTCGGTGGCGTAGCACACTTCATCAGGTCTAATAACCACATCATCATTGTTAGAGACATCCTCAACATTAAATTCATCACTCTTTACACAATTAAAAAATATCTCTATAGTGTTTTCTCCACAATTCAGCAATATTTTCAGGCCCAGTAATCCCACCAATGTTGGATGGCAAGAACATCTTACTATTATGAATAACCTTAATGTCTTTCCAGAAGTCATAGACATTATTATGCTGAAGCTTTTTGGCCATGGCGTTTGCCCTCATGGCCTGCTCATTTCTTTTAATAAAATGTACAGCATATTTAAGTCTGGTGTTAACATGTTTCTTGTGTTCACACTCTGGGCCATGCCTAGGTTTTCCTGATAAGACCCAGTTTTTAAAAGCTTCTTTGGCCTCTACATGCAGTTCAACTACATATTCATTCCATCCTGGCCTGACATTATGTTGCTTAGCCCTTTTTTGGCAGAATGATTTACTGCTATTATTTAGACAACACATTTAGACAACAACCACAACCTGAAAATGAGCGAAGAACAGGAGAAAAACACTGTAAAGGAAGATTTGGTTGTTTATTGTTGTTTTTATTTTGGTGAAGTGCGGGCTACATATTTGTGAATTTTGGACCGTGCGTTTTTGGAGCATGTATTTCCAGGCCTTATAAGGATGCATGTTTCTGCAAGCAATACAGTTAAAGTTATGTGAAAAAAACATTTATAAAAGGCTCAATATTTTATTTAAAGTATTTATAGATTTAAAAAAACTACTTAATAACAATGTCTCCTCTATTAAAACAATGGCTCGGTGTCCGGGTAGCGTAGTGGTCTATTCCGTTGCCTACCAACACGGGGATCACCAGTTCAAATCCCCGGGTTACCTCCGGCTTGGTCGAGCATTCCTACAGACACAATTGGCCGTGTCTGCGGGTGGGAAGCTGGATGTGGATATATGTCCTGGTTGCTGCACTGCAAAAAACATGAGCTTAAATACAAGAAATAAACACTGAATTTGAGGGAAAAAGTACTTAATACTAATGAAATAATCTGTCTGTGCAGCAAGGTAATTTTACTTGACAAGAAATCTTAAAATAAGTTGGCTCCAGTGTAGAAATAAGTGGGCTCCGATGAGTGTTCAAAGGCTTGAAATAAGAAGAAAATGTTGGTTTTTAGATCAAATTACTTTGGATCAGGCTTGCTACAGCACCGTAATAAGTGAAATACACTGAATATTAGCAAATAATTCTCTTTTTTTTAAAAAATTATTTATGATTTTTCCCTTTTTCTCTCAATTTAGTGGTCAATCGCTCCCTATTCTAGTTCAAACACCCACCCTCGTACTGTATGCGTTTGCCAACTGCCAATTATTGCTGCTTCATCGAATCCGGCCATAGTCGGATCTGATGAGACCGAGGCGCGAACCCCGGTCCCCAGTGGGCAACTGCATCGACACAAAGCCGATGCTTAGACCGCTAAACCACCACGTCAGGGGAGGGTGGCCCAGACACAGCCAACGCTAAACCATACATGTCAGAGCAGCTGGATGCTGTCAAAAAAATCAAGAGCTGTAAAGATTACTACCAAATTCTTGGAGTTGAAAAAGAGGAAAATGAAGCAAATTCTTAACTCAATTTTTTGCATTCTTAATTTTAGCACACTGAAAAAGGAACAAGAAATCAAATCATTAATTTAAGTGGAAACTACTTAATACTAGTGGAGTATGATTATTCTGTTACTTGAAACAAGTTGGCTCATTTTGAAATTTGTAGGCCCAAACTTAAAACTAGTCCTTAATCCCAGAGCATACATCTTAAAACAGAAACTTGATTTTACTGAAATCATAACCAGGACAAGTGAAATTTCTGTCAACATTTATTGACAGCTCTTTCCAAGTTTGAGCAGTGAAAATCAATGTGTACTTTTATTTTGTGATAGGTGAAGCATGTTGGGCCATTGAATAAAAACGTATATATATATATATATATATATATATATATATATATATATATATATGTGTTTAAAAAAAGCCTTGTGTCATTCTTAAATCAAGCAATTGAACTTGAGTTTGTGTCACTGAATCTTGAAACAAATAGTTTTTTTGTGGAAGAGAATGGTACAAATTGGTACTCTAGCAAATGTAGCTTGTTTTAACAATAAATTACTCAATTGTAAGATTTCCTGACTAATTGAGGCATGAAAAACTTATTCATGATCAATTTAAGAATATACCATGAATTCAAAGATAGAAACTAGCAAATAACTTTTAAAACAAGATAATTAATCTCATATTTCCTGATCTAAGATTTTAAATCTTGGCAAGCACAGAAGAATTTGCAGTGTGCACTGCAAATTCTTGCAGTGCACTGGGGGAGGGGGAACTGGGGGCAATGGCGTGATCCTTCCATGCGCTACTCCTCACTGTCAAGTAAAAAAGAAGTTGCTGGCGACTCCACATGTATCAGAGGAGGCATGTGGTAGTCTGCAGCCCACCCTGGATCGGCGGAGGGGGTGGAGCAGCGATTGGGATGGCTTGGAAGAGTGGGGTAATTGGATGGGTACAATTTGGGAGAAAAAGGGGGGAAAACAAAAAAAACAGCTCCCTTTTAAAAGTCAATGTGTCTTTGCTTTGTGCGACAATATCACCACATCATGTTCCATTTAACATTATTAACTTATCTTTAATATCACAATCCAAATCCTATCCATAAAGTTAACTACTCTTATGGAGCGCAGAGCAAATGTTTGGAAAGCAGATAGATGCAGAACAGAGATGTAGGGTGTCAGATCCATGGAAAACAGATGGCAAACTGGTTTGTAATTTAAGGATTTAAAATTCGCTCGTCACTTGTGCTGATTAACGGGGCTCAGCGGGCGGACATGCCGCTCCACCAGAAACATCTGTAAATGCACAGTAGAGTGCAGATTCTTGAGATTACTTTTATAACATCTTGCTGACAGTAAGTTACTTAAAATCGCCTTTATATCGGTGTAGGAAAAGCCAGTCGTCAATCATCCCTTCAATCGTCGATATACGATCCGATCAGCAATCCTCATAAGCTCTGTTGATCTTTGGTGTATTTAACCTTTTAAGTTAATTTCATCTCTTTAAATTTCTTACTTAACGCTCTGGTTTTTAATCGTTCAATTAATCTTTTTATGCCTTATTGTTTTCATCTTGTGTTAGACCAAATTGGACTGCAACTCAAAGTATCAAAAGAATAATTGTATGTAAATCTTCGGGATTGTAACTTCTAGTGGTACTCAGTAAAAGATATTTCTGATTGACATTAATACAGTCAGTCCTGTGAATCTGCAACATTTAAGAAGTCTATAAATATCTCTGTCTATTCTGCAGGTGTAGACTTGGATGGTTAGACTGTATTTTAACAAATGGACAAAAATGAAAATCTTGAGTAAATTATCAAGAAACTAGAGTTAAACTAAAATATAATTCATCTTTTTAAACAAAAAATTGACAATTATTTACTAGTCACAACTTGATGATGTCTGTTGTGTACTTGACAATTAACTATTATGGGTTATTCTCAATCACGTGACTTTTTCATTGACAATGAACAGCTCCACCATGTTGGATGACAGCTAGACCTTAGCAACCACTGTTCACACTGAAGTTCTCATTGTCAATCTGTTTACAAGAACAGAGTTGTGATCCACTCGTCGAAAAACATTTGGCAAAATAATTTTTACAAAGTTCTGGCTTAACGGCACAAAGGATCAGATTCGATTTGAGGATTTTCGGCTGTTAGGTCAATCTCATGCAGTTCCGCATTAGCTTCGATCAAGAATTATGTACGAGCTTAAGATGGAAAAACCAAGGAGAGATATATGGAAAAACTCGCACTTATCTATATGTTAAACCGATATGTTAACAAATTTACAAAACAAAAGCAGTTTCTCTCCCTCTTCTACTAATTGTATTGAAACCATGTAATTTTAAGATTTAGCTTATATATTATAACTGCTGATGATGATTGACACACAATTGAAAAATGTCTAATAAAATTGAAATGTCCTTATTTTTAAATGCTTTTGTTTCTTAAAAAGTATATTATAACAGTTTTATACAATGAATAATATATAACTTGAAAGTTGTATCAGTCTGAAGGAACTACTGAGTCACACACATTTGTCAATGCACAAGAAACCAAGGCAGTTTTATCCACTGTTGTCATACCAGCACTATCCTTATTACTGAGGAAGTCTGTTGGTAAAATTCCTTGTAAAATTGTAAATTTTCTCCGTACTACACCAAAGACACGCTCCACATGGATGCGGACAGATGCAGTTTTTCTTATTGCCTCAATTTCTAAAGGGCCAAGCTGCTTTTTCCCTTTTGTAAAAGCAGGTATCTTAACTTATGCATGTTACAAATTTTTCATCTGTAAGATCTTCCTGACTTATCCTTTATATCCATTTTCTTCTTCTTTCCTCTGGCAAACTTCGAGTTTCTTCCCCTTGATCGCTGATTATCTTTGGAAAGTGAAAGTAGGACTTGTTCTGCTCTCTTGTCAGCTCGATTGGAACAACCAAAAAAAGCGCAGAAATTAACCGTTGTAAAATATCGAACCATGATAGCTATTCTGTATGAATCAAACCTTGAAACAAATTCTGTCTACTCTGACTGTTTAGAAAATGTTAAGCATCGTGCAGTGAGAGCAACAGTATACTATGGATTGGAGCCGTTGTCCTCCAACATGGTGGATGTGTTGCCATCATGTGATATGTGACGTAATATGAGAATAACCCATATAAACCTATTCTTGCTCATCTGTTATAACAGCCTTTGAAATGTGTTTGGGAGTGTTTAATTATGTTTGTTTATTGTATTTTGTAGTCAGCAATTGATAACTATGATAATAATGGACATGTCTGAAAGGAATACTTATCTATTTGTGTACATGTGTGCCGCTTGATGTGCACATTTGTGTGTCCTTCAGCTCCTGTCCACCCTGACATGTGTGGAGAGCTTGGTTTGCTCGAACATCGTAAAGCTGCTGCGTGAGGAGAACACAGTTCCTTTCATGGTGCGCTACCGCAAAGAGATGATCAACCACATGGATGCAGATGCTGTCCGAGACGTCCAACTAGTATTCGGGGAAATATGGTTAGTCTACTTTATGTGATTGTATTTAAGCTTTGTCTTCCCTGTAGTATAACCTGGTTATCCTGTTCATCTGAGGGATTTATCCTCTGCTGTCAACTTCCTACTAGTTTTTCTAGCTCCTTTCAATCCCCCATTTTGACATAATCAACATAGGGGATTGATTTTGTTGGCTTTTTGAGAAAATTCTTATTCACTGCGTGCTCAATAATCCAGGTAAGAAAATCAAAGGTTGAATCAGTTCACCTGGATACAACATTTATTGAAAGCTATGTTTAATCGCTCAACCAAGTGACATCTTTAGTCTAAACTGACTGCAGGTATCTTGACCCATTATAAACAATACAGTACAATACAGTGCCTAATGACTGAAACCAACAACCAGTTTCATATGCAAATATGGTTGTCACCTTTAACTGGCATTTCAAAGACCATGTGTACTATTCAAAGAGGATTAGGGATTGTTGCAATCACAGCACTGTAAAATGGCGACAGATGTATAACGACCGAAACCAACGACCAGTTGCATGATTAAATATGGGTGTGCCTATTACCTAGAGTTTCGATGACCATGTGTACTATTCAGGATTGGGAAATAATTGCAATCACAGCATTGTGGTAAGATAGCGACAGATGTACTCTTTGGGCCCCAAGAATGGCACAACACAGGACAGCTAACATGTCAGGCCAGGATTCCGCAGCTTATACCCATCTACAGGCCAGTGGCCACTCTTTCAGGGACGAGGATGTGCACATCCTTGATAGGGAGGAACGATGGTTTGAACGGGGAGTCGAAGAGGCCGTCTATTTTAAGAGGGAACGACCATCCCTGAACCGAGGCGGGGGGCCTAAGAGTACATCTGTCGCCATCTTACAATGCTTTGATTGCAACTATTCCCCAATCCTCTGTGAATAGTACACATGGCCATCGAAACTGGTTGAATGAATGAATGATTTATTTCAGTCAAACATCATTGTACATTTACATCAGTCCATTTCACACAACAAAACTCAAATCAATCAATGACTGAAAAAGGAATAGGGTGAAGCCCAAGGCTTATTGTTGCCTATCCTATACAGTCCTTTAGTTAACCTAGAATATCAAAGTTACAAAAGGAAGAAAACAAGAATTTATTTTAAGGTGTAATCTTAATTATTATACATTTTAAAGATTTCCTGAAACTCAACGATGAGCTACACAATTTCAACTCATCATTAAGACCGTTCCATAGCTTGACTCCCAAAGCTGAAACACATCTGTATTTTACATTGGTTCTCACTTTACTACATGTTTCAAAAATATACAACCCTAAAAAATTGTTGGATACAAACAGGAAGGCTTTTACTTCTAGCTCAAAAACGTATTTCCAATGTTTTTAAATGCAAAATATCATTCTAATTCATTAAGAATTTTAAGGTACAGGACTGCATAAATAATGGATTAGTAGATTCATGGTAACAAGCGTTATTTATTATTCTAATAGTTCTTTTCTGATGTTTAATTACAGAGTCTATATTTGTTTTATAAACATTTCCCTAAACCCCAACACAGTATGACAGATATGGCATTATCAATGAACAATACAATATATGGAAACATTTCCTATTCAGCAGATCCCTTGTTTTGTAAAGAATAACAATAGATTTGGATAATTCCCTTCTATATGTAGCTTCCAACAGAGTTTATGATCTGTAATCAATCCCAAGAATTTTGTTTCAAATACTCTTTCCATTTCAGCTCCATTTAACTTCAGTTTTATTTCACAATTAACCCTAAAACCACCGAACACCATACATTTTGTTTCATTTTCATTTAGTGATAACTTATTAATATCACTCCATTTTTTTTAACATTCTCAATTCCCTTTCTACTGTTTTCAACAATTCTTTCATGTCCCCCCCAGAACAAAATAAATTTGTATCATCAACAAACATAAAAAATTTCAACACATTAGATACCATAGAAATATCATTTATATGAAGTATAAACTTAGATCCCAATACTGAACCTTGTGGAACACCGCAAGTTACTCTTCTTAGATGTGAGTCAGTGTTTTCAGTTTTCACATACTGAAACCTGTTATTTAAATAACTTCTTAACCAGTGTTGTCTGACACCTCTTATACCATAGCGTTCCAGTTTCTGCAAGAGTAAGGAGTGATCGATTGTGTCAAATGCTTCACGTAAATCAATAAAAATACCGACAGTGTTTTATTTCTTATTTACTGCTGTTGCTTGCTATATTTTCTACAGAATCCTTCACTGCTAAAGATGTCGATCAATTGCTCCTAAACCCATATTGATGGTCCCTCAGTAACTCATATTTGTTAATAAAGTCATCCAGTCTATTTACAAATAATTTTCTAAGTATTTTAGAAAATTGAGGTAGCAAAGACACAGGTCTATAATTTGATACAATATGTCTGTCACCAGTTTTATAGATTGGAACCACCTTAGTCATTTTCATTTTATCAGGAAAAATACTTGTTAGAATATAATATTTATATAATATAATATTTATGCTTTTGCAACAGCTGATTATAATAGTCTTTTGTTGTGATCTCATAATGTTAATGTTTTTATATTTTTTTTGTACTTGTCCTCCTTCTCCTTTGTTCGATGTTTAATAAATTCCCTATAGAGCCTATTTTTCTTTTTGTAAGCTTTTTCCAACCCCTCTGTGAACCATGGTTTTCCCTTCTTTGTAGAATTTTGTCTATATTCTTTCAATGGACAATGCTGGTCATAAATTGTTAAAAATGTGTCCAAAAATACATCATGTGATTCATTAGTATCCTCTACATAAACTTCCTGCTAAGTATGACTCAAAAGTTCTGCCTTAAGAGTTGTAATTGCATCCGGTGATTTTTATTCTAGTCAAATTGCTAGTCTGCCTATTTACTCCTAATTTTAATTTGTTAATTTCTAACACTGTAAAGACAGGCAAATTATCACTTACATCAGTCACTAATAGACTGCTTTTTATCTTTCCATCAATTTACATTGGTAAAAATATTGTCAAAGTTGCACTTTCCTTTGTTATTCTGCTCGGTTTTACTGTTAATGGATAGAAACTCAAGCTAAACATAATATTAACAAATTCTGTATGATCATTAATCTCAGCAAATCAGTGTTAAAGACACCACAAACAAAAGTCACTTTATCATTATATTTTTCATATAATTCAGAAATCTTTGTATTAAATTGATCAATTCATGATCCTGGTGTTCTATAGATGCAACTAATTAATATGTTTTTGAATCTTTCCACCTTAATTTCTTAATTTCAACGGTTACACATTCCATCATATTGTCAATAGCAGTTGTCCTATTACCAATAACCCTACATCTAAGAGCAGACATCACAAATAAGGCACCCCCCCCTGTTTTATTGACTTTGTTTTGCTAAAACATTTCATAGCCCTCTAATCCATCCTGCGGTTCTTTATTATCATTCCACCAAGTCTCTGAAATTGCTATTACACTAAACCTTTGCTGAAACTGTTGAAGGTAATCTTGAATTTTGGAAAAGTTACTATAAAGACTCCTACTGTTGAAATGAATCACTGAAAACCCCTCCATTTCCAAATTGGAAGTGAACTTGTTTTCAGAGTAATATTCACAATTAATGTTAAATGTTCTGGTAGAAGTGGGTCTCGGGATCAATGTCATGTTCTAACTCGTATACGTAGTTTGTGATCACTAAAGTCAAAAGACTTAAAATCTGGGTATTCACCCATTTTCTTATACCAGATTTGTCACTCACAAACAACATTGCCCCTTACAACACAATGAAAATAAATGTATGATATTTCCCCACTATTCCACCTATCTACCATAATCCATCCATTATCCGAACCGCTTATCCTGCTCTCAGGGTTGCGGGGATGCTGGAGCCTATCTTAGCAGTCATTGGGCAGAAGGCGGAGAGACGCCGTGGACAGGCCGCCAGGCCATCGCAGGGCCAACCAAAATCCTCTACCATAATATTCATCATTGTTATTCATTTATATTGCTCAAGATCTTTTATGTCTCTGGCGGGTATAACTTTGGCCTGTTCTGGTGTCCCATTCAGTCTTATCATTACTTTACTATTCCTTGTCCAAGTGTCCTGAATTCGTTTTTCCTTTCTCAGCATTAGTTAAAGGACAACACCCGTATTTGCATATGAAACTGTATTGTACTGTATTGTTTGTAAGGGTCGGGATACCTGCAGTCAGTTTAGACTGAAGAGGTCACTTAGTTGAGTGATGAAACGTATCTGTCAATAAACGTATCCAGATGAACTGATTCAGCCTTCTTTGATCTTATAGATAATGCATTTGAAAGGTTTTATGTTATGTTCAGCTAACATACAGGAGGATTTAATTGTGATCCCTGGCCAATGCGAGGTATTTTGGCAGGATGTAGAAGAGGAGAGCTACGGTAAGCTTTATCACTCCACTTAAAAACATAGGATGCATTTATCTAACAAGACAGTTTAGCAACCAGTACAGAGAATTAGCATGCAACAGCGGGTTGCAACTGCTGCAGGGGATCCAGAATGAATTTGCACACTTGGTTTTCAACATGCCTTGATGTGCATGTCTTGCCTGTCTTTGTGTCTTTACAGTGGCTCTCTGTTGCTATATAAAGTTCAAAATCTTGTTGTTGGTCTTCCGAGTTATTTGAAAGCCCACATCAACATGTATTCTCCTGACCGCCCTCTTAGTTCTAACTCTTACACGACTGTCCATGCCCACTCCAAAAACGACAAACTCCCAGCGCACTTTTCTCTCACCGTGTCCAAAAATGGTGGAATTTCTGGCCCCCATTAGCGCTACTTCTTAAAAACTGTCCACACTTAGCTTAATCCATAAATGGTCTCTAATCATATAACTCTTTAACAGATTTGTGGAATTGCCCCGCCAATATGGGTCTCACTGCTATTGATGGTATCTGCTATTACAATTGTGCCCTTCTGCTACATGCACTTGATACTGAATGCACTCGCTGTGATATGCCTGTGATATTGATATGGCAATGTCCATCTCCTTTATAACTTGATTCTCCTATCAATCCCTATTGATGATCTAAGGTGCACTTAGTATGTTAAATGCAACTGACATATTGTACACTCTTGACTATATTATGACCATGTAGCACTCTATGATGCCTGTTGGTGACACACAAATTTATGTGCTAATTGTAGGTTGCTTTGGATGAAAACGTCTACTAAACGAGTAGATGTAAAAATTATTTCTCTTGACACATGTTTACTAAGCTTGATCCCCTGCTGATAATCTTTTGTCCTTCAAATTGGAAAATTTTAGGACTGAATTAGGAGAATTTACACATTGGAAGTGGAGTATTTAATGGGATGGGCTTAGTATGTTAATAAAATCCACTGCAGTGGGGGCTCTGTAGTGATATGTGAATCATCGGCAATCATTTGCCAACAACAGAGGTGTGTGTGAGTTTTCATCCCGGTTGAATGCTACACTAGCTGCTTTTTTTTTTAAAGCTAAAACACCTTAAACCATAGAGAGGGGATTTATTGATCAAGTCAACTGGTGTTGTTTTTGGTTGGAATAAAAATATGCACATCCCACTATAATAATATACTGCCTTTGTTTTTCTATGCACATCAGCGACAGGTCTAGTTGTCGGTCACTAGATGGTGCTAGTTGCAAAGCTATAAAACCTCAAGTAATTTTGGTAAGCCGTATTTTGTGTGTATTTGTGTCTATCTCAGGAATCTGTACTAAAACCTGGAAACCAATATTTACAGTGCTGCTCATTCAAGTCTGTTGGACTTTTGCATTGCTGTGTTGATGTACCAATCGAAGGACAAGGGGGCATTTTTAATTGCTGATATTGGGTTTTTTTTCGGGCCACAGATGAATTATTGATGAAAAGAAATTGCAAGAGCAGTAGCCATCATGAGAAGATATCTGTTTCCTTGCCACCGTCATTATAAAGTGCTTGCAGCATCAAAGCTATCAGCCTATTCATTTTGGTTACTGAAAAAAAAACCCATAACAAAACATATATTGTGTTTCAAATGTATTCAATTCAATTCAATTTATTGTCATTAAAAACAATGTGCAGGCACATGTTAAAAATGAAATGAGGGCTGTGGCTTCACCAAACAGTGCAAGACAGACACAGACAAACTGTTACATCTGTCCCACCTTCCACAGCCTCCACCTCAAAGGCTGCTTAACCTGAGCCGCTCCCCGAGTATCAGTCTCTCTGTGTTTGTGTGTGAGTGGAGACAGGTGAGCAGAGCCTCACCAGCTGCAACCCATTCCTTAATCAAACCAACCTGCTATAAAAGACCAGCACTGCCACTTCCACCCTGCCAGATCGTAGCCTCTGATCCGTCAGTGTACTGCATCCAGCCCTTGCTCACTAAGTCTGTTTTTGTCAATATTTTTGAACCCGCTGTTTGACTAAAATCCTCCTTTTCACTGCAGTCATCCTGCTCTGCCTCCGGTCCCTGTTCTCCAGATTTTCACCTGCTGCAGATTGCTGCTCTGCCCGGCTCTCTCCACCACCCACGGTCTCTGCCCCCGGTGCTGTTTCCCCAGCCCAAGGAAGCCCAGCCCAATTCCCTCCACTGTGTGTTTTCGCCTTAGCTGGCCCCCTGTAATGAACTCCTAAGTCAGTTGGAAGCAAGTTTTGTGTCTGCGCCTGAGTCCTTCCTGAGTGTCCTGTAACAGTATGATCTGGCCAAAGATGGACTGAGCAGACACAGATCCTCTTTATCAAGCCATCGCCGGCCAGGGTATTTTGCTCGGACAACATAATCAGGTTTTGCAAACGTTGTCCTCACAGGTTACGGAGATGGCCCAGGCCCTGGCTAGCCTGCAGCAACAACTCTCCGCCCTGAACCCCTCCTAACCAGTCCTGCCTGCCCAGTTGGTCCGCAGCCCCTCTCCTCCACCATGCGAACCATATATGTGCCACCTCCGGAGCCATATGATGCCAATTTAGGAACCTGTAGAGACTTTTTAATGTAATGTTAATTAGTTTTTGACCAACAGCCCCGTACCTACTCCACTGACAGAGCTAAGATTTCCTACCTGATTGGCTGCCTCTGTGGTCCGGCAAGCAGCTGGGCTACGGCAGTTTGGGAAAAACGGTCCCCGGTCTGTTCCTCATACTCTGACTTTCAGGAGGAGATGAGGAAAATTTTTGACCACCCGGTTCGAGGTAAACAAGCCGCCAATAGAATGCTTTCCCTTTTCCTACCTGATTGGCTGCCTCTGTGGTCCGGCAAGCAGCTGGGCTACGGCAGTTTGGGAAAAACGGTCCCCGATCTGTTCCTCATACTCCGACTTTCAGGAGGAGATGAGGAAAATTTTTGATCACCCGGTTCGAGGTAAACGAGCCGCCAATAGAATGCTTTCCCTTCGTCAGGGCTGTCGCTCGGTGGCTGAATTAGCAGTTGAGTTCCGCTGCCTTGCAGCTGAGAGTGGCTGGAATGAGGAGGCGCTCCAGGAAACTTTCCATAACACCCTCAGTGATACCATAAAGGACGAGTTGGCATCCCGGGAAGAGCCTGATGGACTCGATTGGCTTATTGACCTAGCTATCAGGGTGGACAACCGCCTTAAGGAGCGTCGGAGGGAGAGAACGGCTAAGATATCCTCTGCTAACACCCTACCTTGTTCTTCTCCATTGTCTACCTCTGTCTCTCAGTCTCTTCCAGAGTCCAAGCCTATGCAGTTAGGCAGAGCCAAAGTCACCCCTGAGGAAAGGCAACGCCGGTTAAGCACCCGGAGCTGTCTGTATTGTGGTCAGACCGGCCATTTCCTCTCCACTTGTGCCTTACGCCCAGGGAAAAGGGGGGCCCAACAATAGTGGGAGAGATATTGTTGGGCCAGACCTCGGATCCCTCTGATTCCTCTCCCCCAAGAATTCCACTAGATGCCACCCTCTCTTGGCTGAATCAGACGCTCCCACTACCTGCTTTTGTTGACTCAGGGGCCGATGAGAGTTTTTTTTGGACCGTAATGTTGTGACCCAATTGGCACTGGAGACCATTCCACTGGAAAGACCTCTCACTGCCAGAGCCCTCAACGGACAACTCCTCGCCCGTGTAACCGAGAGAACAGAGCCAGTCAGCCTTCGTGTCTCTGGTAATCATCGGGAGATGATTAGTTTCCATGTCTTTGACTGCTCTGGTTCTCCTCTTGTCCTCGGTCATCCCCGGTTGGCTCTCCATAGCCCTCACATAGACTGGGCTGCTGGAAAGGTAATATCTTGGAGTTTATCCTGTCATGCTAACTGTCTTCGTTCTGCCCTTGCTCCTGCCTTGTCTGTTCCTTCACCTGTTTCCGAGCCACCAGACCTGTCTTCAGTACCTGCAGTTTATCACGACTTAGCTCCTGTGTTCAGCAAACATCAGGCCCTGTCGTTACCTCCGCACCAGCCCTATGACTGTGCCATCGACCTTCAGCCAGGAGCTCCCCTTCCCAGCAGCCGGTTGTACAATCTCTCTCGCCCAGAACAACAGGCTATGGAGACGTACATCCAGGACTCCCTGGCTGCAGGCATCATAAGGCCTTCATCCTCCCCGGTGGGCGCTGGATTCTTTTTTGTGAAAAAGAAAGATGGGACTTAAAGACCGTGCATTGATTTCCGGTGTATGAACAATATCACCATTAAGAATAAATATCCCCTGCCACTCATCACCTCTGCTTTCTCCCCTCTCCATGGAGCAACAGTGTTTTCCAAGCTTGACCTCCGGAATGCTTACCACCTTGTCCGCATCAGAGAGGGGGATGAGTGGAAGACAGCCTTCAAGACACCTCTGGGCCGTTTTGAATATCTGGTCATGCCATTCGGCCTTACTAACGCCCCCGCTGTCTTCCAGGCTTTGGTGAATGATGTGCTGAGAGACATGATCGGAAACTTCGTTTTTGTTTACTTAGATGATATTCTCATCTGCTCCCCCCCACCTCGACACTCACCAGCTGCAAGTTCGTCAGGTACTCCAACGGTTGTTGGAGAACAAACTGTATGCCAAAGCAGAAAAGTGCGAATTTCACTCTGCAACCATCTCTTTCCTAGGCTACATCATTTCAGAGGGCCACTTACAGATGGACCCGGCAAAGGTCACTGCCGTCACTGAGTGGCCAACCCCTACCAGCCTGAAGCAGCTGCAGCGATTTTTGGGATTTGCCAACTTTTATAGGTGTTTTAACCGCAACTACAGTTGCCTGGCAACACCCCTCATGGCTCTCACTTCCACCTCAACTCCGTTCCGTTGGACCCCTGAGGTGGAGACCGCATTCCAGGACTCAAACAGCGCTTCACTATGGCTCTTGTTCTGATTCAATCAGACCCGGAGGCTCAGTTCATCATTGAGGTGGATGCATCGGATACCGGGGTAGGTGCTGTACTCTCTCAACGCTCTACAACGAATCTTAAACTGCATCCCTGTGCCTTCTTTTCCCGTAAACTCTCACCAGCAGAGAGAAACTACGACATTGGCAACCGGGAACTTCTGGCAGTGAAACTGGCCCTGGAAGAGTGGCGCCACTGGCTGGAGGGTGCCAAACACCCCTTCGTTTGGACCGATCACAAAAATCTGGAGTATATCCAAACAGCCAAGAGGTTGAACTCCCGTCAAGCCATGTGGGCCCTGTTTTTTGGCAGGTTCAACTTTATTTTAACCTATCGTCCCGGCTCTAGGAACATCAAACCTGATGCCATCTCTCGTCAATTCACCGCGGAGACCAGCTCAGAACCAGATGCCATCCTGCCGTCTTCCTGCTTCATTGCTGCCGTTACCTGGGAAATTGAGTCCCGGGGCCGCCAGGCCCAACAACATCAGGCCAACCCAGGTAATGGTCCACCTAACCTCCTGTTTGTCCCGAACTCTGTCCGCTCTGAGGTTCTCCAGTGGGGGCACTCGACTAGACTTTCCTGTCAATCGGACACTTACCTTCCTCCGTCAACACTTCTGGTGGCCCACCATGGAGCGAGACACCAGGGATTTTGTCGCTGCCTGCTCGGTCTGCGCCCAAAACAAGACTTCTACCAGGTCAACCTCTGGGTTACTTCTTCCATTACCAGTGCCTAGCTGTCCCTGGTCCCACATAGCCTTGGACTTCGTTACTGGACTTCCTCCTTCCAGCGGTAATACAGTTATTCTCACAATCATTGACAGATTTTCCAAATCTGCTCATTTCATTCCCCTACCCAAACTCCCATCTTCCAGGGAGACTGCAGATCTCCTGGTTAATCAGGTGTTCCAGTTACATGGCATACCCTCTGATATATAGTGTCCGACCGAGGACCCCAGTTCATTTCACAGGTTTGGAAATCTTTCTGTTCTGCTCTTGGTGCCACCGTCAGTCTCTCATCTGGGTTTCATCCCCAGACTAATGGCCAGACCGAGCAGGCAAACCAGGAGCTGGAGGCGGCATTACGGTGTATGGTTTCTGCTAACCCATTCCACTGGAGTTCAGAGTTGCCATGGGTGGAGTATGCCCACAATTCCCTCACCAATGCCCCATCAGAAATGTCACCCTTTGAACGCTGCCTTGGCTATCAATCTCCATTATTCCCGGCCCAGGAAGAGGAGGTTACAGTTTCCTCTGTTCAAGACCACTTGCGCCGTTGCCTTCGCACCTGGAAAAGAGCCCGTGCAACTCTCCTAAGATCCTCCACCAGAGCCCAGACCCAGGCCAACCGTCGCCGTATTCCAGCCCCTATATACACCCCTGGCCAGAAGGTATGGCTCTCATCCCGGGACATTCCACTGAGAGTGGAGTCCTGTAAGCTTTCCCCACGATTTCTAGGACCATTTGAGATAGACCGTGTCATTAATCCCTCTGCAGTCCGGTTGAAACTCCCTGCTTCCCTTCGCATCCATCCCACCTTTCACGTCTCTCATATCAAACCTGTTCGCTCCAGTCCCCTATACCCTCCAGCAGCAGCTCCCCCTCCATCCCGGATTATTGATGACCATCCTGTTAACACTGTGCGGCGGCTGTTGGATTTGCGCAGAAGGGGTCGAGGATTGCAGTATCTGGTGGATTGGGAAGGATATGGCCCTGAGGAGCGCTGTTGGGTGCCCCGCCGCCACATCCTGGATGCTTCCCTCGTCCGAGAGTTTCACGCCCAGCACCCCGGCAGGCCTAGTCGGGCGCCAGGTGGCACCTGTGGGGGGGGGTACTGTTACATCTGTCCCTCCTTCCACAGCCTCCACCTCAACGGCTGCTTAACCTGAGCCACTCGCCGAGTATCAGTCTCTCTGTGTTTGTGTGCGAGTGGAGACAGGTGAGCAGAGCCTCACCAGCTGCAACCCATTCCTTAATCAAACCAACCTGCTATAAAAGACCAGCACTGCCACTTCCACCCTGCCAGATCGTAGCCTCTGATCCGTCAGTGTACTGCATCCAGCCCTTGCTCACTAAGTCTGTTTTTGTCAGTATTTTTGAACCCGCTGTTTGACTAACATCCTCCTTTTCACTGCAGTCATCCTGCTCTGCCTCCGGTCCCTGTTCTCCAGATTTTCACCTGCTCCAGATCGCTGCTCTGCCTGGCTCTCTCCACCACCCACGGTCTCTGCCCCCGGTGCTGTTTCCCCAGCCCAAGGAAGCCCAGCCCAATTCCCTCCACTGTGTGTTTTCGCCTTAGCTGGCCCCCTGTAATAAACTCCGAAGTCATTTGGAAGCAAGTTTTGTGTCTGCGCCTGAGTCCTTCCTGAGTGTCTCGTAACACAAACACGGCAAACAAAGTATAAGATATACACACATGAAGACCAAAGCTAAAATAATTTAAAAAAGAGCTGGAGTACAAAATGTTTAAAAGTATCTACAGACATTCAGTGGGTAGCCAGGTTCAGGTGGGCAACAGCTTGTGGAAAGAAGCTGTTTTTGAGCCTGGTAGTGTGGGCTCTGAGGCTCCTGTAGCGCCTCCCAGAGTGCAGGGGGGAGAACAGTCCATGGTTGGGGTGGGTGGGATCTCTGCTGATGCTCAGACCCCTTCGAAGGCAGCGTTTTTGATAAATGTCTTTTATGGCTGGGAGCTGGGTACCAGTGATATGCTGGGCCGCCTTGATGATTCGCTGCAGAGCTTTCTGCAGCGGATTTGGTAGGTTGTAACTGGAAAGTGGATTTCCATTGTCGTGTCACTGTTAGATTGACATACATGCACATTATTAAACATTTGCCATACTTTTATCAAATCTGTTCATGAAATGATGCAGAAGCTTACTTTGTGCTTTGTGCTAAACTCATTTTCCCCTTCCTTCACGCTGTAGCTCATGTTTTTTTTTTGGGGCGACATGTTTATTTGATTCTTATGAGTGCATAAGCCTACCTGTTGTGTGCCTGTTGAACTTAACTGAAAGGTTAAGTCAGTGGCTGTGGATGAGCTCTTTGAACTGTTTACAGTAAAGAATGTGAGGAAACGGGGTGTCCGGGTGGTGTAGCGGTCTATTTCATTGCCTACCAACACAGGGATCTCTGGTTTGATTCCCCGTGTTACCTCTGGCTTGGTTGGGTGTCTCTATAGACACAATTGGCCGTATTTGCAGGAGGGAAGCCGGATATGGGTATGTGTCCTGGTCTCTGCACTAGTGCCTCCTCTGGTCGGTCGGGGTGCCTGTTCAGGGGGTAGGGGGAACTGGGGGGAATAGCGTGATCCTCCCACATGCTACGTCTCCCTGGTGAAACTCCTCACTGTCGGGTGAAAAGAAGCTGCTGGCGGCTCCACATGTATCAGGAGAGACTTGGTAGTCTGTAAACTCTCCCTGGATCGGCAGTGGGGGTGAAGCAGCAACCGAGACGGCTTGGAAGAATGGGGTAATTGGCCGGATACAGTTGGGGAGAACCTCATTTCTACATTATGGAAATGGGTCTATAAATGGTGTCAAAAACAAGCTAATCTGGACTCTGACAATGAATCTGACTGCTAGCCAATGAAAAGAGTGCATTTTTGGCCCATCACTTCATCTTCCTAAGTGCGGTTTTCACTTTGGTACTTCACCCCATAATCAATTGTTGACCCCTTGGTCCATCAGCCTGTCATTTTTGTGTTTGTATGTGTGCTTATCATATTTTTGCTTATCTGAAGAATACATTCAGATTTTCAGAAAGTCACAGACTTATTGCAATTAGGATGCTTGGTTGCAGATAGCGTTTGTGTGTTTGTGTTAGTATACATGTTTGTCTTATGTTCTTATCATTTCTCTTTATGTACATGTGTTTTATAATTATGCAATTGTCTAGAGAATTGAAATGTATTATTTGCATGTGTGTGTGTGTGTGTGTGTGTGTGTGTGTGTGTGTGTGTGTGTGTGTGTGTGTGTGTGTGTGTGCATGCGTGCGTGCATCCTGTTTGTAGCGCCCTGTCCAAGAAGACCCAGTCGGTGATCCAGACGCTGAAGAAGGATGGCATTCTGACGGCTGAGCTGGAACACAACCTGAGGAGCTGCCGATCTGCTGATGAACTAGACCACTTGGTTAGACACACATTCACTGCCATGGCTGCACCTGTCATTTTCATGTGCTACCTGAAAATCAATTGATTTCAGTACTTAGTCTTGAAATCTGTGCACACTCTGTATTTTCCTGCTTTCTTGCATCTTCTGCCTCATGTGCAGTATTGCTAGATTGCACCCAGACTACATAGAAATGTGTCACAGTTTGAACCTGACCACTTCATCTGGTTTTGAAGATCAGTTTTGTTAAAATCTTTGTGCATCCAGGCCTGTTAGTCAGTGCACCCTGGTGCAATCAGCTAGTATGAATAGTGTGAAAGAGACAAGGACTGGACAGTGGAGGCTCTAGCCTCAGACACATGTATAACTTCTGGTCTACACTTGCACAGAAAACTAGAGGACTGCAGTCAGTAGTGTGCAGATCTCTGCCAGGCGTACGTATCTCCCCTTCTCCGTACATGCACACATGGACAGAAAAACTAGTTTTTCTCCTACTATTATAAGACTTTTGCGCAGTGCCCAAGTCGATTGAACAGGAAAAAAAAGGGGGAGGGGTGTTTACTATGCAGCGCTCAAGCTAAAAAAATCTACCTAATAAAATCATTTTGCCTTTCCGTCTGGATGCATAGCCTCCTAGGCAGACCCTGGAACGAACGCGACCAAATCTAATATGAAATGACAGAGATCAGGCTATCATCATTTAAAAGCCTTTGTTAAAAGACGTTAAATCTGTTTCACCATCGCTGTTTTCATGATATAAAAGTAATGAGAGCGAATGGCTGCTCTGCTGATTTGACTTTCATTCACTCTAAAGCAATAAAGCAACGGTAAGAAAAGACTTCAAAGGTGTTTAACCGTCATGGTTTCATGATATAAATTAAATGAAGGTGAATGGCTGCTCTGTTAATTGACTTTCATTCATTTTTGGGGGAGGGGGGGATTTTCCCCCGTTTTTCTCCCCAGTTGTACCCGGTCAGTTACCCACTCTTCTGAGCCGTCCCAGTTGCTGCTCCACCCCCTCTGCTGATCCGGGGAGGGCTGCAGACTACCACATGCCTCCTCCGATACATGTGGAGTCGCCAGCTGCTTCTTTTCACCTGACAGCGAGAAGTTTCTCCAGGGGGATGTAGCGTATGGGAGGATCACCCCCCCCCCCCAAACAGGCACCCTGACCGAACAGAAGAGGTGTTAGTGCAGCGACCAGAACACATACATCTGGCTTCCCACCCGCAGACATGGCCAATTGTGTCTGTAGGGGCGCTCGACCAAGCTGGAGGTAACACAGGGATTTGAACCGGAGGATCCCCGTGTTGGTAGGCAGTGGAATATCACTTTCACATCAGAAAGGAGTTTGAAAGTTTGATGGATTATGAGTGGGTTTTTTTCTGCACTGATTGATAGGACCGATTTTATTTAAGGTTTTGTTAATCAATTCAATTTTATTGTCATTACAAACAATGTGCAGGCACATGTTAACATGTTTAGCAAAGAACAATTTGTTGCTAAAAATGTTTAGCAACAAATGCAAATCAATGGTGCCGATAACGACGGGCGCGGCAAAACATCGGTACACAAAAGAGCCACTCATATCTATGGCTTTGTTAGCGACGGGCTTTGGTAAACATCGGGACACAAAGAGCCATGGACATCTATAGCTCTGACAACGACTCCCAAGAGGATAAATTCTGAGTCTCATCACCAGCCAGTCAGACTAGCTTCGTCTAGTCAGAAAGGCACGAACTGAGGAAGCCTCTTGGATGAGGGGCGAAACGTCTTCACGGGTATATACCAAGTCCAGTTGCACTTGATTCAACTCCTTTGGATAACCATGACCTGGATGAATGAGAACATTCACAGACAAGTCTATGGTAAAGACCAGGGGGGACTGGGTCAGTGCTGTTTGGGCTTCTGCTCAAAATCAAGCAAAAATCAGAATTGGCTTGGGCTGCTCATCTTTTACATTCCATCCTCCAGACCTTTGCTACTGGCAGACTTGTACATATATTGCTTGTCTTCATTTTGCTCTTGCCGTATTTCACCAGTATGTAGTAATATGGATTATAGTTCTGGAATACATTTTCAAATGCATTTTTATATAACAATGGAAAGGTTGCCAGTCCAGGGACAAAAAAAAGAAAAGCAAATTAAGAATGCTACAAGGTATTTGTGTGACCTTGGCCTTGGGACTTGTGCACTCAGTCCGATGTCTTATTCTCTGTCGCTCTCTCTGCAGAATGCTCCATATAAGAAGGGCAGTAAAGTGAGTAAGGCACACAGGGCCAAACAGCTGGGCCTTGAAGGAGCTGCCTCACTCCTACTGGAAAAGCCACACACCTTGGATTTAAAGGGATGGGTTAAACCTGGCTCTGAGGGTAAGAAACATGAATGGAAACACACACACACACATATAGAGACACACACATATCTACATACTCTCTCTATATATATAGAGTATGTAATGTAGCATCAAACCTTGTTCTGGCTTGTAAAGTTAATATTTGTGTGCCTTTACCTAACTGGACTTTACTGGATCTATTGAGTTTTTCTCCAGTCAATTTGAATCCTTTATTCAGTTGCTCAGATTTAGGAAAAACACCATTAATTCAAATTCATTATGAGTTGATTATAAACAATGTTAAGCTTTAGTTTAATTACATTATCAATTCTATTTTTTTTTTCAGCTGGAATTTTTACCAGGTCTGAATTAAGCTGCAAAGTGACATGCGTGTGCGCGCCCACACACACAGACACACAGATTTTGTTTCGATAAATACGGAATAAACATTAAGCATTTTGAAGCACATGCAGCATATACAAAATATAATGTGTGATAGTTTTTTCTGTTGTACCCTCTGATGCTTTTGAAGAGCCAGAAAAATGCAGCAAAGGTCCCGTGTTCTAAATTGTGTGTGTGTGTGTGTGTGTGTGTGTGTGTGTGTGTCTGTGTCAGGTCTGTCATCAGTGGAGGAAGTAGCTACAGGTGTGGAGCATATCTTGGCTGATATGATAGCCAAAGACCCAGACACCATCACCTATGTGAGAACCTTGTAAGAGTACACCCGAAAAAATTTAACTTCTCTTTTTATTTTTATTGATTTTGATAAAACAGCCAGCGTAGGTGAAGAACATTATTTAATGTTTCACATACTACATTTCTTAAACAGTTCTCTCTGTTCCTCTCACTCTCCTCTTTTTATAAGATTCAGAATCACTTTAATTTTTCCAGTTACAAATCATACACAGGTGACATTTGACCTGATTAACTGCTGATGGTCCATACAAGAGCGTGAAACGCAACACAATTTCATGTTCACCATCTTTGCTTAATGCATTTATAACATTTTCCATTCCTCTTTTTGACCCCCTTGCCTGTCTTTATATACCACCCTCTGCCTGTGCCTTCTTTGTTACTCTTTCTTTTTGCTTTCTTCCTGTCTCTTGTTCTTTTCGGTCGCAGGTGTGAGAACCGGAACGTGACGATTCAGTCCTCCGTGTCCAAATCAGCCCTTAAAGAAAAGGAACAGGAGAAGAACGTCCCCGGTGAAGCCAAACCAAGAGGTCCGCAGAACAAATCCAAAGACATTGAAAAATTCCACCTTTACTTCGACTTCAGTTCCAGCGTTCAGCGAATCCAACCCCATCAGGTAGACAAACTAGATCAGCTCTTCTATGTATTTAACAGGTGGTGTATTTTGGTCTGTCAGTCCAGCCATTTAGCTGTCTGTCCATCCATCCATCCATCCTTTATTCTATAACTTCCAGTGCAGGGAAATTAAATTATGTACCAATACAGTAAATATAACAGTCATAGGAGTTACTGAGTTCAGTTGCAGTTTTGTGCTACCAGCCATTGACAACATCACTAGAGGAGTTGGGGTTGGAGTGCCTTGTTCAAGGACACTTCACAAGCAGTCATTGAAGTCAAAAATTCTTGCCCCGTCCCTGATTTTCCCTGCTCATGTGGCATTAGTGTCGTGAGTGGGGAGACCTATGATGGCATATCACTGTCAAAATCCATGAGTGCAAATGAGATCCACGCACGTGGCTCCTCTACATCTGCACGTGTGATGTTACTTTTGCGAGCATTTTCACAGCACTCGTGTGCAGAATATCTCTGCTCATGCAAGCTATGTTGTAACCTGCAAGGACAAACTCATGCTTAGGGCGGGCGCAGAATCTGAAGGAGTGTGTGGCTGTTATCCCCGAACACACAATTGCTATCATTGCTCTTTGCAAAACTGTCAACTGCTCGCTCGCGAGTGGTTTTTCTTGGCAGTAAGTAGGCGGACCCAGTCACCATTGTATCCCAAATGTAATAGGTTTCAGTCCTCGTCTTTTATGATCAGCCGTTTGTCTTTGGATGTGAGTCGTGCATGCGTGAGTGGGTCCGCCAGCTTGGATAGCTAGGTAAGGCAACGCCACTTGGACAAACCACTTATAATAATAATAATGATATTAATAATAATAATAATAATAAAAAACTTCATTTATAGAGCACCTTTCAAAACACTAACAAAGTGCTTTACTGTAAAAACAGAACATATTAAAACACAAAAAGATTAAAACAAACTGAAGCCATTAACACATTATAAAACACAAAGAGAGCAAAACAAACTTAAATGCCATAAAATAAAAATGAATTCATCGAAAAGCACTTTTAAAAAAGTGGGTCTTTAAAAGTGATTTAAAAGACGAGGGAGTTTGCAACCCTGATCTCCTCAAGCAGGTCATACACACACACACACACACACACACACACACACACACACACACACACACACACACACACACACACACACACACATATAGTATATATATATATACACTCACTGGCCACTTTATTAGGTACACCTTGCTAGTACTGGGTTGGACCCCCTTTTGCCTTCAGAACTGCCTTAATCCTTCGTGGCATAGATTCAACAAGGTACTGGAAACATTCCTCAGAGAGTTTGGTCCATATTGACATGATAGCATCACGCAGTTGCTGCAGATTTGTCGGCTGCACATCCATGATGCGAATCTCCCGGTCCACCACATCCCAAAGGTGCTCTATTGGATTGAGATCTGGTGACTGTGGAGGCCATTTGAGTACAATGAACTCATTGTCATGTTCAAGAAACAAGTCTGAGATGATTCGAGCTTTATGACATGGCGCATTATCCTGCTGGAAGTAGCCATCAGAAGATGGGAACACTGTGGTCATAAAGGGATGGACATGGTCAGCAACAATACTCAGGTAGGCTGTGGCGTTGACACGATGCTCAATTGGTACTAAGGGGCCCAAAGTGTGCCAAGAAAATATCCCCCACACCATTACACCACCACCACCAGCCTGAACCGTTGATACAAGGCAGGATGGATCCATGCTTTCATGTTGTTGACGCCAAATTCTGACCCTACCATCCGAATGTCGCAGCAGAAATTGAGACTCATCAGACCAGGCAACGTTTTTCCAATCTTCTATTGTCCAATTTTGGTGAGCCTGTGCGAATTGTAGCCTCAGTTTCCTGTTCTTAGCTGACAGGAGTGGCACCCGGTGTGGTCTTCTGCTGCTGTAGCCCATCTGCCTCAAGGTTCGACGTGTTGTGCGTTCAGAGATGCTCTTCTGCATACCTCGGTTGTAATGAGTGGTTATTTGAGTTACTGTTGCCTTTCTATCAGCTCGAACCAGTCTGGCCATTCTCCTCTGACCTCTGGCATCAACAAGGCATTTTCGCCCACAGAACTGCCGCTCACTGGATATTTTCTCTTTTTCGGACCATTCTCTGTAAACCCTAGAGATGGTTGTGCGTGAAAATCCCAGTAGATCAGCAGTTTCTGAAATACTCAGACCAGCCCGTCTGGCACTAACAACCATGCCACGTTCAAAGTCACTTAAATCACCTTTCTTCCCCATTCTGATGCTCGGTTTGAACTGCAGCAGATCGTCTTGACCATGTCTACATGCCTACATGCATTGAGTTGCTGCCATGTGACTGGCTGATTAGAAATTTGCGTTAACGAGCAGTTGGACAGGTGTGCCTAATAAAGTGGCCGGTGAGTGTATATATATACTATATAAATGTTGTTTGAGTTGCGCGTGTGCCGCCTCTACATCTGTGTGCGTGGATCTCGTTTGTGTTCGTGGATTTTGGCAGTGACATGCCGTCACAGAGAAACCCTTTTAATGGAAGAACCCAGTTTGAAAAATCAGTGTTGGCGAGGCGGGCTGCCAAAATTGGCCAAAAATGACGTTCGATTATAATCAAACGTCATTTTTAGAAGGAATGATTATTCCTTCTAATAAAAAAAAAACAAGATTTGAACTCATTCGAATATATTTTTGCACATTATGTCCATAAGATGGCAAACCAATACAATGAGAGATGTAACTACTTGTATAGGTATATTTATTTCAGCGTAAACATGCCTTTTAAAAGGTCTGCATACCTATGCATTACAAAATAAACAAATAAAATGATGTCCTGTAAAACATCATTTAAAGACCATAGACCTCTCTCTCTCTCTCTCTCTCTCTCTCTCTCTCTCTCTCTCTCTCTCTCTCTCTCTCTCTCTGCGCCGTGGTTTATACTTGGAGAGAGAAATGTGAACACGCAGTCTCTCGGCGTGAGATGAATGATTCATAGTTGATGTGTTATTCAATAGCCTTATTTTTATACAGATTAGGTAATATTCATACTGGTTTCTCCAAAGGTTTCTCCGCTTGTCCAGATCAGTGATTATATTATCTTCATTTCTGTCAGCGCAGCTGATTCTGGTTCGTCTGCTGTTTGCTTGCTCGGCTGAGAGACCAGAATGTGTTTGAAAGGCAGTACAGTCGATGCTGTTGGATATTTGTCAGTCGACAATGCCCTCAGGTTACTAGTGGTGGAATGGTAAGCTAACTGTAGCTTACATAGCTTGCATATGACTTTATCTCAAGGTTCCACAATTTTTCTGTTTTCTGACCAAAAACCGAAATATTCCCAAACGGGGCTTTTTAGATTGAGTGAAAATCACTTTCTCTGCGGCCAAGTTGGCTTGTGAACTCTCTGCCGTCTTTACCACATGGCTGTTGTGGAATTATTCTCTCATTTCAGCTTTTTTTTTTTCTCCCCCCACAATTGTATCCAGCCGATTACCCCACTCTTCCGAGCCGTCCCAGTTGCTGCTCCACCCCCTCTGCCGATCCAGGGAGGGCTGCTGCAGACTACCACATGCCTCCTCCGATACATGTGGAGTCGCCAGCCGCTTCTTTCCACCTGACTTTGAGGAGTTTGGCTAGGAGGATGTAGCTAGCGTGTGGGAGGATCACGCTATTCCCCCTAATTCCCCCTCCCCCCCAAACAGGCACCCCGACCAACCAGAGGAGGCGCTAGTTAAGTGACCAGGACACATATCTACATCCGGCTTCCCACCCGCAGACACGGCCAATTGTGTCTGTATAGGGATGTCCGACCAAGCTGGAGGTAACACAGGGATGCCATCCAGTGAGCCATGTGTTGGTAGGATACGGAATAGACCGCTACGCTACCCGGATGCCTCTTCGCTAATTTCAGCTTGACCTAAATTTCATTTCCAAATTGACTTGACCAATAAAAGTGATGTTGTGTGACTCCTGTCTGTCATGCAGCGTATTCAGTGCAGCTTCCAAGGCCCTCGCGAGAATTAACTGGGCAGACAGCCACGGTGGTGCTGCTTTTGTTTTTTCACAAACGACTATTTTCACAATCGAAAGTCTGTTTTTATTTTTTTTTACAATTAGGTTATATATTAGAATTTGGAATATTCATTGGGAGCCCTGTTGGCGAGCTTGTGCTATGACGTCCAAATGAAGGGGACCAAGCAAATACTAATCTTTCCTAACTCCTTCACTATGCTGAAGATATTTAACTTGTCTCATTTGTTGCTTGATTTTGTTTCACTCTCCATTTGTTAGATTCAATGGTTTTTCAAGTTTATTACACAAACACACACACAGGCACACCATTTGTCTGTCTCTTATGTGCCACTACTGAATGCTACCAATGTCAGTCATGGTTAGCCTTGTCTACATCCCCTTAATTCCCCCTCCTGCCCCCTTATGTCCCTCCTCCATTCCCCCCCTCTGTCCCTCCAGTGACTGGTGTGTTAGTAAGAGTTGGTCCCAGGCCTCATGTGTCACCATGGCTTCTGTCAGTGGCTGCCCCTCTGCCACCCGGCACTCTGGCATGCATGCCGCTGTGCCCCACAGTCACTCTTACGCACACACACACACCCACAAACACGCACACAAAACCCCATACCCCCCCCTTTTCTCTTCATAACATATGTCATTGGATTAGGAGGCTTTGATTGACAGGCGCTCTCCCGCCCTGACAGCAATTGCTGCCAGGCCTGCAGACGTACGGAGGGAAGGAGGAGAGGGAATGGGGGAGAGAGGGTAGGGAGAGTATAAACGGTGAGCACAAATGAGCCATGGATGTCAGTCGCTCATCCCCAGTGCTCCACCCTGAAAACTCGCCCACCCACTCTCTGCTTGATCTAGCTCTGTCTCTAAGCCTCAGCCCTCCAATTCACTCTCCATTCACCCCACCCTTCACCCCTCACCCTGCTGCCCTGTGTTTGAGGCTGTTAATTCGGTGACGTGCTGTTGTCACAGAGTGTTAATCCGGCGGCCACCGTGACTCTGTTAGCTGTCAGATTCCGGCTAAAATGAACCTTTTCTAGCCGTCACATGTGTGGGTTGGGGGGCGCAGGTTGGAGATGTGTTTTGACAGGAGGCATGTGTGTGAGCATACACACGCCTGCATACAATCACACTGCTTTAGCACATTTTGTTAAGCCCCGGCTCTGGTGGGTATGTTAAAAGGGCAGAATGAAAGGCTGTGTCTAGAGGGGACTGTTGTTTTGTTTGTTGTGTTGTACTAAGATCATAAAAAACAAAACAAGTAAAGATGCCCTCTAGTATCTTATCAACATTTAAAATCAGGTATTTTAAAAGCAATCTGTGGATTACAATTAGGACCAAAAATAAGGATTATTTTCATTATCCATTAATCTATTGGTTATTTTTTTTAATTTAGCTGATTTATCAAGAAATCTACAAAATGTCCAAAATAACGATAATGCCCAATTGACAAATCGGAGTTTTCAGAGCCCAAAGTGTCACAGGTTAGAAAACCCCTCAAAGTATAAATTTTATAATGATATAAACTGGAGAAAGACAATCAGTTTATGGAGCTGTATTTTTATCTTGATAAATGACTGAAAGGATTAGTTGATTACTAAAACGATAGTACATATTTTTGTTAATCGACTAACAATTAATAGACTAATCGTGTTAGCACTAATTACAATTAATAGTAAACACCATAAAAAACAATACTGTTTAGTCAACTTTTTTTTTTTAATTTGAGTTTGGATTTTTATATAGAAGTGTAATGAGTGTATAGTATATACTGTGAGACTTATTGGATCACACACTCGACTAAAGCAGCCAGGCTAATTATTTAAAACACATTTATGCTGGAATGCAGAATGTAATAATGAATAGTCATGTAAAGCATTTACAGCTTTATATAACTGTTACCATCACAAATATTAACAAAGCATTTATGTGATTATTAAGTCATATTCATTCTGTTCCTAAAAAAAAAAACAGCTACAAGAAAAAAGATATATGCTCCAGTTGACCTGAATGCCATTTGTAATGATGTTGCGTGATTTCATATCAAAAGGTATATTTATATCTTGTATCAAAACGTAAAACCCAGCGTTGTATTTATATCTTCTGTTTTGTCTTGAACATCTCAAAGCCCAAGTTGATTGACAGCAGTTTGAGATGCCATGCTCAGATTTAATCCCATCAGATTTGAATCAAGCCTGTATTAGAAAGGACTGTTTTTACCTCATAGCTACGAGGGCCGAGCGTGCTGTTAGAATCTGCCATTGCTGATTTGCGTGAATGTTCATAAGGCTCTTTTTTAATCCGACTCGCGTTATCAAACTGCAGCAAAGCACTTTGGTTGAAGGCTCCCCCTGAGAGAAGCAAGGTTAAACGGAACGGTTTAATCAATTAAAGACGCTTTGATGGACTGGTGGTGAAAGACAAGCATGTGTGCTGTCACTTAAACACACACACACACACACACATACACACACAGTTATGTGTCAGTACAATTTTTTCTTTTTTCATGCTAAACCAGAGATTTTTGTCTTGAAAGCAGCTGATGAAATATAATCTACATTTGTGGTGCACAGCACGGTGGCGCAGTGGTTAGCGCGGTCGCCTCACAGCAAGAAGGTCCTGGGTTCGAACTCCGGGGTTGTCCAACCTTGGGGGTCGTCCCGGGTCGTCCTCTGTGTGGAGTTTGCATGTTCTCCCCGTGTCTGCGTGGGTTTCCTCCAGGGGCTCCGGTTTCCTCCCACAGTCCAAAGACATGTAGGTCAGGTGAATCGGCCATACTAAATTATCCCTAGGTGTGTGTGTGTGTATGTGTGTGTGTTGGCCCTGTGATGGACTGGCGGCCTGTCTGGGGTGTCTCCCCGCCTGTCACCCAATGACTGCTGGGATAGGCTCCAGCATCCCGCGACCCGAATTCGGATACGCGGCTTGGATAATAGATGGATGGATTCGGGGGTGCAGTTCGTTCCTCGATCATTAATCATTCACTTCAATTTATTGGTTCGCATTAGTTGATAAACAGTTTTGATTTATTTTTAATTTTTCATCTTCATAAATTATAGTGTTTCTTTTTACTTAATTGGAAATCATATCGGTACTTTTCATTTTTCTTTGCTTTCATTTTGGAATCGGGATTGTTTACAGTTTCTGTATCCCTCCTAAATCTGTTAACATTAACAACAAATGAGACATTTAAATACATGTCATTTGTTAAGTAAATGTTTGTATTATCATTTTCCATTCTGTTCTAGTCTTTTTTAATATAGTCTACTGTATTGTGCATACTGAAGTTTCCGTTCAAAATGTTACGCTGTGTAGTTCAAAAGTAAAATGTTGTACCGGACACATTTTAAAATAAAGCTAAATTATTGCTGGACGAAATGTTTTTCTGTAACACAGTCAGAGCAAGTTTATTATTTCTCCACAATGGCAGTTGGGATATCTTCGCCCCCATGTTGTGTGTGTTTGTTTTTCGAACGCGAGGGAGGCAAAATGTGAGAGAAGAAACAGGAGGCGCTCTCTCTGAGCAGCTCCTCTGTTTTTGCAGGGATCAGTCTGTCATGCTGGAGCACGATTCCCCGCGTTGACCGCTCCTCATTGATATTTGGAAAGTCAATATTGACCTTGAACCGTTCCTCAAAAAGAATAACATGTACCAAATGTGGCTCACATTCCTCATGTTTTTCCAATTATAATTTCATTGTTTATGAAGAACATAATATGATGAATATTTCTTTTCCTTTACCAATTGCGCCAATACTACTAAACCTAAACTTTTATTTTATTAGTCTTAAGATAAGGCTGGATGGTCCGATATGCAGTTGAGGATTTTTGGTTGCCAAGCACTTGTAAAATATCCAGCCTGTTAATAAATGCTATCTTCACTGATGGAAGATTAAAAAAAAAAACAGAAAACATAATTCTAAACTTGTCTGTGTTCCCGCAATCAAAACATTGTTGGCTAGTCTGAGAAAGTCCTTCAGGACATGTAAATGGGACGTGGAATTGGACGTGTCAGGGGGACGCAGCCCATAGTCAGGTCATACAGCAAAGCAAGCGCCAGTAGTGGTATATATGTATGTAGCTGTGAAACTGAGGCCGTGTCTGTGCCTGTGTCTGTCTCGTGTCTGCTTGATATGTCGGATACATAGATGTGTTGATGACAGTGTTCCTCTAGAGAAAGGGCGAGAGAGAGAAGAAGACAGCTAGGGAGAGGGAGTTCTCTGGCTGGCCGCCCTTCCTTGGGGGCTGGTGGAAGGGGTGGAGGGAGTGAGGAGAGGCAGGCTGTCTGGTCTCCTCAGGTTTTGGCCAGCACAGGGCTACCTGTCACTCTTGGCCCATTCAAAACAACACACATGCGCACACTCACACACACACACACCTCTCTCTCTCTCTCTCTCTCTCTCTCTCTCTCTCTCTCTCTCTTGCAAACACACACAGACACAAAACACTCACACAGACACAAAATTCTCTCTCACACACACAGACACACATGCACACCTTCCTCTCTGTCTCACATCATCTATCCTTTCAGATCACACTCTGTCTCCCACCACTGACCCAGCCCCAGCTGAAACTGAGAGATGCAAAGACCAACTTGGAGATATGTACCGCCACCAAGAACAGCAGCCGGCCGCTGAGAACAAAACAAAGCGATGGACTTAGACTAAACCGCTGCTGGTTAAAGTCAGTGTCAAACATTGGCAATGCTTCATAATCTTGTTGGGTTTTAGTTTTAATTTTGCCTATATCGAGGTCATGGCTCGGCTACTGAACAAAAATAAATTTGCTTAGTGTTTATAGAGATAGGTATCAAATGTTTAAACTGGAAAAAAACAAAAACGTTTACTGTCATTTTTGCAGACAGGTTCATCTACACCAGGCTACAATATTTGGAGGTGTAGCATAAGTGTTTGAAAGGTTGATACATGGGATTAAATCAGGCAAGTCCAGCATGGATTATTTTGTGTGTTAATGGGATGAAAATAGAGGGCAAGTAATAATAATAATAATAATAATAAATCAGACTTATGTAGTATAGTTTGGGATATTTGTTTCTAAAATTGGCCTGTTAGAATTGCCTGAAATTGATACCAATAAGTGAAGGCCTTGAGACTTATGGCAATACAGTCTTAAGTTTTTTTTTTGTCTTTACTGTGCTCTTGTGACTCATGAGAACCAATCTGGTGCCATTCCAGGAGAACAGCTGTTTATTTTTCTTGTGAGAGTGTTTGGACTCTCTCACTCTGAAAAACCTCAGCCAAGGTTTCTCAGTCATTTTTGTTTTGATAGAAGAGCCTAAAAAGGTCTCAAAATGGCCCGTTTCTATTCGGCATGCAATAGCTGCAGAAATAACAGAACAAAGTGTGCAAAAATTCCTTGACCATATCCTCAGAGAAACAAAGGACCGACGTCTGGAGAGGTTCTTAAATGTGACTGCATGGCTCGAAGATTTCCACAGCGGCCTTGCAGAACAGCCAAAGAGTCATTCTGCTGATATTCAGATGAGCACAATTTCAGTTTGTTGTAGTGTTAGATAGATTATGGAATTATTCTTAAAACACATAATATTTAAGGACCTACCTTTAGCGCCATTGCCCATTACAAGTTTGAAAAAAGCCCAGTTTATATTTTAGTTTCCCTCCTGATGGCAAATAAGAAATGATACGAAGTCAGCTTTACCAGTGTTTCTCTTTGTTCAACATTATACACCAGTCTGTACTATCATTTCCTTAATCAGTGGACCCACAGGATGTAGACTCTGTAAAATTGATCCTTTATTTATTTATTTATTTATTTATTTATTTTAATTTTTTTTCAATTCTCCCCAATTGTATCTGGCCAATTACCCCACTCTTTTTGAGCCATTGCGGTCGCTGCTCCAACCCCTCTCTGCTGATCTGGAGGACGCCCCGACTGACCATAGGAGGCGCTAGTGCAGCGACCAGGACAAATACCCACATCCGACTTCCCCCCCGCAGACACAGCCAGTTGTGTCTGTAGGGATGCCCGACCAAGCCGGAGGTAACACAGGGATTCGACCCGGCGATCCCGTGTTGGTAGGCAACGGAATAGACCGCTGCGCTACCCAGATGCACAAATTGATTCTTTATAAACTTTGCTCCCTGACTCTAAATTCAGCCCGAGAACCTGTCTAATCCACATTACACATTCGTCTCTCTGTCCTCTCTCCTATCTGTGACTCTCTACTGCACTGTGTATTAAGAGAGTGGCTCTATAACTTCCTCATTCTGACAGTTTGACCCCTGAGAACAGTGATTTCTACCTTTAAAACGGATTTTTCTTTACAGGTTTACCTTCTCTCATGTGCTTTCTGACTTAATCAGATAGGCCAAAAAGTGAAAATGTTGCTCCCTTTCTTTGTCAGACTTTGTCCCTTTGACGGCACAGGAAACTTCAGCACTTTGATGAAGATTGTTTGAGAAATCTCGCAGTCTATGCAGCAGCCCGGGGCACGAACATGCCAAAAGAGGAGAAATCTAATTTTCATCATAATTCAAGCAAGCTCGCTGCATTAATTCTTGCCCCCGTCATGCCATTAGCTATATAATTATATATATAGTTTGTTTGTCTTGTTTTTTATGTGTTAAGTATTTGTGCAGTGTCTGGTGTGCAGGCACTCACACACACACACACGCACAAGTGCATTGCATGCTGCTGAGTGGTAGTGTTATTGCATGACACACATGTGCCTGTGTTCTATGCGTGTGTGGGGTGCGGGGATGGAGGGGTGGGGATGCTGAGGGAGTTTTAGGGGGGGTGGATAGAGGGTTGGTGGTAGCCCTTGCGGTGTCAGCGGTGATGGTGGCACAGTGGTGGCATTTGTCAGCTCGCTTCTTCCGCTTGAGCTCCAGATTGACGTCTTGTTTCTTGGCCTTGTTCTGTGGCGGGCTAAAGGTTCCCCACCGAAAAGGTCAGACACTTACTACTGTTTGCTTAACAGCATGTAACAGCTCCTCTGAGGGCGAACCGGCACACAGCACAACAGGCCAGGCCACAGGATATAGGCTGATGCTAGTCACTTACGTATTGGTGTGTGTGTGTGTGTGTGTGTGTGTGTGTGCACGTGCATGCATGCATGTTTGGAGCAGGTTGTGGTTATGTATGTGGAAAGTTGAGATATTGTGTTGGCACTTGCATGTGGAGATTTGTGTTTTTGTGTATGCGAGATGATGAGATGCTATGGCGCACACAAGTGTATACGTTTGGGCGACCTAAGCTTAAAACTGTGTCAAATGATAGTGGTTATTTTAACAGAGAATCATAAAAAAAGAAATCGAAAAAGTCAGTTTTACTTGTATAATTCCACATTTATAAGGGATAAAACATGAAGCCCATTAAGAATATTTTATATTTCAACTAGGGTTTAGTTTTTTGCTTCGCTGTTAAGATAGCTGTACTGTAGAATGGATAAAACAAACCCTGTGATGGATAAAATAATAATAATAATAATAATAATAATAATTAATAATAAAAAAGCATTTACATGACATCAGTAACCAAGGATTTTTGCAAAAAGAAAGAAAAAAATAACGTAACAAAATGACATACAAAAACAACTTTATTTCAAATGTATAGCTGGTATCTGAAAATTGTCTATATGTGTAGAATAACTTTTTTTTTCATTTTTATTCTGTTATATTGTAAGTGGTTTGGATAATGGATGGATGGATGTTTTAAGCGGTGTACTGTTGTGTACTGGTATGTGAAAACTTAATTGATAAATAAAACTGATTATAAATGACAAAAAACAACATTATCAGTTTGTATAGTATGTTTTGTTGGTGGGGAATACAAGCCCTGTTTGTTTCACCTGTGTTGATGGAAACTGATCAGTCCACAAACAGTAATATCAAACATAAATGTACACAAAGTCTCAAAAACTGTTGTCACTCATCAACGGGATGATACATTTCAGATAGATAACATTGGTAAATGCTAAATGATATTAAGTGTCCACACCATGGGAATCTGAAGTTTACCGGATCCTTAAAGGTTTTTCTAACATGTGTATGGCCCATGTGCATGTTAACTGAGACGTCGTGCAAGTGTGGGCTGTCCTTACAGGTTATCACTGGGTTGCATTTACCAGGGAGAATGTGTGTGTCTTTGTGTGTGTGCAGATACTGGCCATTAACCGAGGGGAGAGTCTGAAGATTCTGACAGTGAAGGTGAACCTCCCAGACAGTGTGAGGAGTGACTTCACGAAGTGGTGCATCAACAGCAGGTCAGACACACAAATGTACCAACACCCCTACGCACACACCGGCTTGCAGGGGGAGGCGCACACACATTCGCTTAGTATCTGTATCTCTGTCCGCTGACCCATGTGTGAAGGAGTTGAGACAGCCAGCAGTTTCATATGAAATCACAAGGATGGAATTGTAAAGTGTGTGTGTGTGTGTGTGTTTTCTGAGCGTGTTACATTCTACTCTATCTAAACTCAGGCAGATGTGCGATTACCCAGCAATGATTCCAACATAAGCCTAAAACTCATGCACACATCACCGGGGTTGTAATTGTATGCAAAAGTCGCGGTTCGGTGCGTACCTCGGTTTTGAAGTCATGGTTATGTACATTTTCGGTACAGTGGAAAAAAAAGACATTCAAAATATGAAATGTCTTCATTTATTCTTAATTTTTCTTGTAAACATATAAACTTGTACAAACTTGTAAACAGTGGCAAGCCTGCCACAATTTCCTGAACATATAAAGAATGCACATAAAGGCACATACCTTTCTTTCTTACAAAAACATACCTACGTCTAGGTATTATTTAAAAAGAGAGGGAACGTCGTACTGGGGCTCAATCACTTTCAACATGTGTTTAAAAGCTGTATTATCTACAACAGAGTATGGTCACAGATCTGATACAATAAAAACAACCTACGGTGTTTGTTATTGCTTTTGCCTGGTCTGAATCAGAAGGGAGAGGTTGATTAAATGCCATGGGGAGCAGTGTTTGCACTCCACTCTGTTTTTTTTCTGTGATATTCACATTTGGGTGGCGCTGTCTCAAATGAGTAATCATGTTCAACGTACTGCCAGCAACATACCTGATTTCAGTTGAATGATACCAACATGTTGCCTTCGTCTTATCCACTTGTCTTTGCCCATTGCTTCTGTAGTTTACTGGAAACCCGAAGTGTTCCCAAACAGGAGACCTGAAGGATACGGGAGGGTCCTCAAGCTCTGGCTTTGCGGTCGCTATACTTATGAGGCTGCGTCACTGAACATGTGCTAATTCATTTGCTAATCACATATTAACATTTCGGTTGACTGATCATCAGAGCATAAAAAAGTTATGCACGGACGTCCGGGTAGCGTAGCGGTCTATTCCGTTGCCTACCAACACGGGGATCGCTGGTTCGAATCACCGTGTTACCTCTGGCTTCGTCGGGCGTCCCTACAGACACAATTGGCTGTGTCTGCGGGTGGGAAACCGGTTGTGGATGCGTGTCCTGGTCGCTGCACTAGCACCTCCTTTGGTCGGTCGGGGCGCCTGTTCGGGGGGGAAGGGGGGAATAGCATGATCCTCCCATGCACTAGGTCCCCGTGGCGAAACTCCTCACTGTCAGGTGAAAAGAAGCGGCTGGAGACTCCACGTGTATCAGAAGAGGCATGTAGTAGTCTGCAACGCCCCCCCCCCCCAGCTCAGTAGAGGGGGTGGAGCAGTGACTGGGACGGCTCAGAAGAGTGGGGCAATTGGCCGGATACAACTGGGGAGAAAAAGGGGGGGGGGGGAAGCCAAAAAAAAAAAAACAGTTGTGCACATAAAAGCTAGACTTTAGTCACTTGGATCTCAATGAGCACCGAGCGTTCTGTACTGAACTGTATGGTACAAATATGTGTACTGTTACACCCCTACACATCACACATATTTGTGTGATGCTTGAAGAAACTCACAAAAAAACATGCAAAAATATTTTTGGTGCCATTATTCAAATATATATATAGGTCTTTTAAAGCATGATAATTTTAATGTAATTATTTAATGAATGAATGAATAATTTAATGATAACGATAATTTGAATCTAATATTTTAAATAGAATATCCTCTAAAAGACTTTGCCGTAAAAAATCAAGCTGATATGTGTTGAAATAAATCAGTTTTGTACGAAGGATGGACCAGCCTGCAGGTGTTGATTTTTCAGATAAAAACAATTTATTCAGAATGCCCCCCCCCCAAAAAAAGAACCATAAACAATTTCATTAGGTCTATCACATAGGGTCGTCTGCAGATAATCAGTGGGGGGAAAAAACCTTCACATTACACAAAACACTGGCCATCCTTCATTTTCCTGGAGTGAAAAACAGACAAACGTGGTTTGCTGTCTTCCAAAACCTTTTATACCTTGTCACCTGCTGTCTGTGGCCAGTCAGGGATGGTCTCTGGAATTAGCGCCACTTTGACCCAGGTGGCATTAATCTCCCCTCATGCTAATCAAATTTACCCTCTCATGAGACATAATCACAACATACATATTGTTAGGGATGTTGATAAACAAGTAAGCATTCCCTTCTTTGGAATTGACTAAATTGCAGCAAAAAGAATTTACCCACAGCGGCACGGTGGCGCAGTGGTTAGCGCAGTCGCCTCACAGCAAGAAGGTCCTGGGTTCGAGCCCTGGGGTAGTCCAACCTTGGGTCGTCCCGGGTCGTCTTGTGTGGAGTTTGCATGTTCTCCCCGTGTCTGAGTGGGTTTCCTCCGGGGGCTCCAGTTTCCTCCCACAGTCCAAAGACATGTAGGTCAGGTGAATCGGCCATACTAAATTATCCCTAGGTATGAGTGTGTGTGTGTGTGTATGTGTGTGTGTGGGTGGGCCCTGTGTGATAGTCTGGCGGCCTGTCCAGAGTGTCTCCCCTGTGACAACCCCGGGGTCAGCCCAGCTTCAGCACCACGGCCAGCGACCCAGCACACCCCAGAAACGCACCTGGCCCCAATCGCCAGAGGGAGACTGAGCGACACACCTGGCCCCAATCGGAGGCTGATGAGCCCCAAGATAAAAGGGAGCCAGAGACAGCCGCCCGGGGGGGAGAGAGAAAGCTATAGTTGTGTTGGCTGCCCAGCATAGGAGCCAACGAAGACGGGAGCCAGCCGGCTCAGACGAGGAGCAGTACTCCTGTTGAACATTTTCTCTTTTTGGTTTGAATAAATGCCCACAGCGGGCTCAACTTGCCGACGGTCTCTGTTTCATTGTTGGGTCGGGTGCTAAGTTCCCCCTTGGTTGTCACAGTTGGTGGAGAATGCGGGCAGAGTGAAACCACTACCAGAGCACCCGATTCAGTGAAACAGACTGTGAACAACCGAAGCATGGAGGCAGCAATACAGTTGCTGATCCAAGCCCAAGCCAGGCAGGCTGAGGGCATGGCCACTCTCAAGCAGATAATGGCCGCCGTCACCGGCCTCCCCTCGACCAGTTGGGCTTGGATGCCCAGTGTCCCCGAGACACCGTGTGTGAGTTCCGCTAGCCCCGCAGCTGCTACGCCACCCATGAGGGCCGCTAGCCCCGCGGCTGCTACACTGCCTGTGAGTTCCGCTAGCCCCGCGACTGCTACGCCGCCTGTGAGTTCCGCTAGCCCCGCGACTGCTACGCCGCCTGTGAGTTCCGCTAGCCCCGCGGCTGCCACGCCGCCTTCGAGCCCCGCGGCTGCCACGCCCCCTTCGAGCCCCGCGGCTGGCAGGCCGCCTTCGAGTCCCGCGACTGGCAGGCCGCCTTTGAGTCCCGCGGCTGGCAGGCCGCCTTCAAGTCCAGCTTGCCCTGCGGCCATCCCGCCGCCTCTGAAGCCTGGGCGCCCTCCCGATCGGTCCCAGCCCTCGGGTCCCCCGCCGGAGATGTTCTGCCTCCAGCGTCCTGGTCGCCCGCCCGACCGTTCCCAGCCCTCGGGCCACCCGGCTTAGATCCCTGACCTGGGCTTCCTTCGTGGGAGGGGGAGTTGTGACAACCCCGGGGTCAGCCCAGCTTCAGCACCATGGCCAGCGACCCAGCACACCCCAGAAACGCACCTGGCCCCAATCGCGAGAGGGAGACTAAGCGACACACCTGGCCCCAATCGGAGGCTGATGAGCCCCAGGATAAAAGGGAGCCAGAGACAGCCGCCCGGGGGGGAGAGAGAAAGCTATAGTTGTGTTGGCTGCCCAGCGTCCCCGAGACGCCGTGTGTGAGTTCCGCTAGCCCCGCAGCTGCTACGCCACCCAACGAAGACGGGATCCAGCCGGCTCAGACGAGGAGCAGTACTCCTGTTGAACGTTTTATCTTTTTGGTTTGAATAAATGCCCACAGTGGGCTCAACTTGCCGACGGTCTCTGTTTCGTTGTTGGGTCGGGTGCTAAGTTCCCCCGTGGTTGTCACACCCTGCCTGCCGCCCAGTGACTGCTGGGATAGGCTCCACTATCCCTGCGACCCTGAGAGCAGGATAAGCGGTTCGGAAAACTGGTGGATGGACATTTTAAAGGGGATGTGCACTCCTTCTTCTCAAAGGGTCAGGCACATCCCCCTACAAAAAACTTGTGTGAGTAGAAAGACCACACACAAGTGAACAAGCATTTCTGAAACATCACAAGTTCATGGCTTATATAAATAAATATAAATATTGATCAGATGAGTGAGAGGAATGTGCACCTTCCTTTCAGCCTGCCTACCAACATTGACTCAAGAAAATTACATATTGGGAAAGGAGAAAGTAGGCTCCATTATATTTCTCAACCCCTCTCCATTTGGTTCACACATCTTGGGTAACCTTGACAAATATTCAGCAATAAGATTTTTCTTACCTGGACAATGCTCAATGGCGAACTGGTATGGCTGGCGGACTAGACACCACTGCAGGATCTGGGCACTCTGATATTGCATTGAGTCCATCCACTTCAGGGCTCAGTAGTCAGTCTACAGCTGGAATTCCCTTCCCAGGAGGTCGTAGCACAGGAAATCAATTGCCCACTTAATGGCCAGAGCCTCTTTCTCGACAGTAGAATACTTCTGCCACCTGATAAAAGGGTTTCTACTCAGGAACAAGATGGGCCTCTATTGGCCTGGTTCTTCTTGCACCAGCACTGTCCCCAGTCCAACACCTGATGCATCCACTTGAACCAGAAACTTCTTCGTAAAGTCTGGACTCTGTAACACAGGAGCCTGACAGATGAAAATTTTCAAGGCCTTAAAAGCCTGCTCACACTCCTGACTATTTCAGTCTGGATGCACTGAATTTTTTTGGTGAGGTCAGTTAATGGCCCTGCTAATGTAGCACAATGAACGATGAATCTTTTATACCACCCAATTAGTCCCTGGAATGACCTCAGGTGCTTCTTGGTTTCAGGTTTTGGGATCATCTCCATGGTCTTCACCTTCTTCACCTGTGGTTTGGTTTCCCTAGGACAACTTTGAGTTGCTGAAGGTGGTCCTCCCAATTCTCACTGTAAATCCTGACATCATCAAGATACGCAGCTGCAAATCCAGAACAGTCTTGGAGAACTATGTCCATTAATCTCTGAAAAGTTGCAGGTGCTTCATGCAGCCCAAAAGGAAAACAGTGTAATGGAACAAACCTAACCCTGGAATCTTAAAGGCAGTGTATTCCTTACAAGCAGGGTCAAGAGGTACTTGCCAGTAGCCTTTATGGAGGTATGTACTTCGCCTTGCCTGACCTCTCCAGCAACCCATCAACACGGCATTGGATATGAATCAAAACATGAGATGCTGTTGAGCTTCCTCATGTTTGAGCAGAACCGTAGCTGAGGAGAGTCTTTCTTGGGCACCAAGACAATTGGATTAGACTACTCACTTTTAGATGATTCAATGACTCCCATCTCTAGCATTGCTTGTACCTCTTGCTTCAGTGGTTCCACCAGCCTCTCTGGAGTCCTATAGTGTCGCAAGCATACAGGTTTATTTTATTTGAGCACAATTTTATGGCTGATGATATCAGTTCTCCCAGGTCTCTCTTGA